>NW_028258329.1:9996785-10151428 GCF_053883595.1 Heterocephalus glaber
AAGAAAGAAAGACTAGATATGAATTAGGCAGTTCAGCGAACAACAACAACAACAAAAATCAAATGATTTGTTGTGTAATGGAATATCTAAGTCAATACTGTGGAGTTGGGTTGGGTGATGGTGGTGGAATCTAGATATATTCCTCAAATTCTAGCTTTTATTTGGAGTGAATAATAGGATAGAAGAGCATTTATTTAGCCAGGTGTGATGACACTCTCTTGTAATCCCAACACTCCAGGACACTGAGGCAGGAGGACTGAAAGTTCAAGCCTAGCTGGGGCAATTTAATGACTTTAATGAAAATTTTAAGAAGGGCTGGGGATGTAGCTCAGTGCTAAGGCTCAGCATTGTAAAAAAGGAGGATTAAACTATACTCTCCTGACCTTAAGGACCTACTAGTTTAGCAGGCAACCTAAGACTTAAGGCTTGGCATTGAATAAAAAGGATTAAGTTACATTCTCCTGACTTCAAGGATCTATTAGTTTAGCAGGCAAGGCAAGAGTCATCTGTAAGCTGATGAAGCATAATGTGAAATGACGTACAGTTTGATACTAAAGCAAAGCAGAGAAGGGCTCAATTGATGTGAGAGGAGTTATCACTCTCTAGGGCCTTCCTGTGGTTCTTGGGTCTCTTCCTTGTATCCTTTCTTCCTGGTTTTTAAATCTCTGTATTTTTCTAGAGTGTTTTCCTTTTTCTCTATATTCTTTCATTCAATTGTCCACTAAAAATGCCATCCGAAAACCCAAGAAGCCTCAAGGGTGCAAACCAGTAGTAGAGCTATCTCCTTTCCCTGTGCTGTGAGATAGGTCGACACAGCTAGGGATGTCAGTTTTGGTACTCTCAAAGCAGTCAGTGTGTCATTGTGGCTATAGGTGTTTCAGCTTCTACCAGCTGCTGTGTCATCTGCAGCCAATTAATTTAGCCAAAGCACTTCTGATTCAGTTTCTAATATAGGGTAGAAATTGCCACCTATGCTGAAATCACTGTGGAGGTCATGATGCTTTGTTCTATTCAGTAATTCCACCTACAAAAGTGAGGTGTTCCTGCTGTGACGTCTTCATTCTTTCTTTTTTTGGAAGGTCAAGTGGGAGGTCCAAATGTTTCCTTCTAGCTCCTAGAAGTGGAACCAAATCCTGGGGAAAGAATTCCCAGACCTGGTTTCTTGTACAATATATGGGTCAAAGAATAGAAAGAACCAAAGAAAAAGCCTCAGAGAAAGTCTCTCCTCTATTTTAGTGTAAAGCGTGACAGGCTTTCTTCCTTCAAATGGTGTTTGCTCACTTGTCAAAACTAAACAGATTATTGTAAACCACATTTTTCTCAGACCTCACATTGATTCTACATCAGTGTTAGAAAATCCACTTAAAATTATTATTTAGTGGGCAATAAAAGTTTTTTATATATGGAGAATGATGTGATCATAGTGGTCTATTTAATGTTTCTTTTTCAAAAATAATGTTGCCGCTATTTCTAGTCCTTGAACATAAATGATCACAAACGTGCAAAATAATTCTTATCCAGTGAATCCCTTAGATGACCAAAAGGCACACATTAAAGAGAAAGATATTAGTGAAGATAAATTTTTGCTTAGATTTTTTGGTGCACAAACTATCTAGCTTAACTTCTTCCACTTTGGCATTAAAGTAAAATGAGAAGCAGTTTTCAAAAACTGGTATCTATACTTTTTGTAATAAGTCAAACCACACACATCAAATTAATGTCTAATGTGCAAGTAGCCCTTCCCAGTTTCAAACCTGGCCTTACCAGCAATGTCTTAGCCTCTTTTTTCACTCACTTAAGAAACTTTCTATTTAAGTAATCCCTTCTCATCTTCATTTTCTCTGTCTGTGGTTTAAGTTTTCCCTGGTCAGCTGTGGTCTATAAATACTAAGCGAAAAATTTGAAAGTAAATAATTCTTATGTTTTAAGTTGCATCCCATTCTAAGTAGTAGAATGAAATCTCACAGTTCTGCTCCATCCCTCTTTGAACATGAATCATTCTCTTGACCAATGTATCCAGAATGTATATCCGATTCTCCTGTTAATCACTTAGTAGCCATCCTGTTTATCAGACAGACTGTGTTTGTATCCAAGTAATCCTTGTTTTACTTAATAATGACCCCAAAGTATACAAGTAATGATGCTGTCTGAATTGTACCAAAGAGAAGCTGTGAATTGTTTCCTCTAAGTGAAAAGGTGAAAGTTCTTGATTTTCTCATATATCTATATCTACAGATACAGATTTAGATCCACTAGGGTGTTGGAACTTATCTCCAATGGGTAATGGGGGACTAGTGTGCTGCTGAGTTCTGAGGACTACAGTCAGTGAGTTGGACCTTAGCCCTCCCCTGGTAGGGATGACAGTCTGCAGAAAAGATCAATCCAAAATCTAATATGATTGCTCTTTTATTGGTGTAATAATTTTTTTATTTTCAAGGACTTGTTTAAAATTTATTTTATTTAATTCAGTTTAAAAAGCCATGTTAAAGTTTTCTTTAAAAATGAGTATTCAGTACACTATTCTGATTCCAAAGCAGAAAAATATTTGTTTAAATATATTAATAAAATTTGGTTTCATTAAGTTGAGTTTTTCTCTGGAGGCATTTATTATAAGGCTATCTCATTAGAAAATTGAATTGAAAACTGCTTTTTTCGTCATGCTGATACATACACATGAAGTTGTTTGTATACATAACATGATAAGGGAAAAAACAAAAGAAAGCCTTTGGAGCTAAAAGTTTGGAGCTACTGGTCTCTGAGAAGTTACAACTGAAGTTTGGTGCAGTTCTAGAGGAAAGCCATGCATTTTTATAGTCAAGACAGTTTTTGGTCACTAATAGGTGGTCAGTTTGTGCAACAAGTAAACCAGAATGATTTCAGAGGTAAACAGAAGATAAGAAAGAGGGTGTCTAGGATTTTTTTTTTTTTTTTTAACTTTCTGTAAAGTTCAGGTCATGCATCATCTCTAATGAGCTTGATAAACCCTAGCAAGGCAAATGTGCTGTAATTCATCATGTTTCCCATTTCAAAAGTGACAGGCAACCGATGGGGAAAAAGTCTTTATTTTGCAGCAATAAAGAAAAAGAGGCAAAATAATTACATTTAAAACAATATCTGCAAAGAAACCCTTGCAGTGCACATCAAATATGAAAAACAGTCTATATGTGGATTTTTGTTCGGTTGATGTTGCACCAAAACTTCCTGTTACTGTCTGTTAGAAAACAGTTTTCATTTTTTTGTTGAAATCTCGGAGAATTAAAAAAAAATCTTTTCAAAATTTGACAGATAATGTCTTCTTATTGTGTCCTCTTATTGTGAGAAATAGCAATGTTTACAGTTGTTAGAAAGGCACCATTAGCTTTCCTGCTATCCTATTAAATACTATGACACAAAATGTTGAGAGGTCTAAATTAAATTGGTTCTGTAAAGAACCATAATGTATTTATAGTAATTTTCTGAGGATATTTGCCTACTTTTAGAAGTGGTTCCATAAAATAACACTCCCCAAAATGCGTCTCTTTGTGCTGTAACTATTCCCTTTGGAAATCAATCACATTTTCTTATAATATGGATCTAAACATCTCAGACCTCACACAGAGGCACGAGTTGGCAACAAAATGAATATATGGGGGCCATAATCACATCTTTAATGCTGCAAGTCGTTATGCCTTATCTGCAAGAATGAGGGAGGATGAAATAAGATTTGGACACACTAAGAAAAAATATAAGCCACTGCCCAAAAGAAATGCTGATTTTTACCATATCTCAGCACCACAACCTCCCTGCGTAATCACAAAATATGTCACTTTATATAATGGCTGCAGAAATCAATTTGTCTTTATTAAGAAGTTTAAGGACTATGTTTATTTAAAGTTATAATCTGCACACTAATGAACAGGAATGCTGTGCAGGGATAGTAGCTTTTGTGTTAAGAATATAAGAAGTACATTTACAAAAAGATTTCAAATTCAGAGACACATTTGGTTCTAAATCATTAGAATTACTGGCAAACTTGAATTTTCACGTTGAGGTGCTGGGGGTCAGTGATCTCCAGGGTTAAGATGGAATCTGTTTTCTCCAGCTTTCTTTGCACATTAGAATACATTATATTTGGTAGATTTAGGAGGAAAAGTCCTGTGGGACTTATAGTAATTGATTTTATATGGTATGAATAGAGGCGTACTTGCCAAGTGAATTCCATCATTGTTACATCCTTATCATTGGCTTTTTAAAAATGGCATTCTAGTAGTGAACAGTCCAATCTACTTGCCACTGAATTATTAATATACTGAGGCTTATTTTAGGCAAATTTTGTTTTTTTGGGCTACTCACAAAGAGCACCTTTCCACTACCTTTGAGCTCTTTAATAAAAAAGAAAATGAAAAATGTGATTATTTAAATCCATCTTCTCAACCCATGTATATTCTATAGAATGAAACACAAAAGTGACTTCTACTCATAAAAGTTTTTCCATCTGTTACTTTAAGGACAAGGACATAGGTTTTCTTCTTCCCTGGTTTGTCAAAGAGAGGAGGTTGAAAGTCTGTTCATAGCTCCATCCTGCTTTTTCTATATTTTAGAAGCACTGCAGAAGATGAAACATAGAAACATAGAACACAGGAAAACTTCACTGAAACATAGGCTCAGAGCTGAAAATGACAAGCTCTACACAAGGGAACTAGTTAGCGATGTGCTGTCCTTATTGCAGGGATTAGGAATATTTTCCATGATTGCAAACCCCTGCCTGGCTTGTTTGTCAGAATTCCAAGGCAAACATTTAGTTGCCCATAAAGCATATGTTTGAATATCCTATAGTTCATGAGACTTTCCCTTTTCCTTCTGAACCCCCTTTTCTGCCCAAAGAGTATTAGGTAGCTCGTCCTTTCCTTTCCTTCTTTCAGAGTTCTGGGATTATAACTGTCTACCACCATGCTCAGTTTCTTTCTTTTAGGAAAAGAAATTTTAAGAATTTCAATTCAAGCTCCATTAGATTATTAGTTATTTTTCTGATGCCATAAATAGCTACTTTTAGCTACTGGTAATCATACCTTTTCACAAATACTTATCTTGCTATTCCTTCCTACTTATTCTTCAATGAATGATTTTTTTTGCTGCATTTCTGGCCCTTTTCATTTAATATTTTGAGACAAGGTCTTGATAAATTCCCCAGATTAAGCTCACACTTGACATCCTCCTGCCTCAGCCTCTGGAGTTCTGGAATTATAGCAGTGTGCCGCCATTTCTAGCTTCAGTGAACAAAGTCTGATGAAGGGAGGAATCAGCGATTTCAACCATTACTATTTTTGCCTTTTTATTTTTCTCTCAAAGTCCTTTAAATAATGTGATACTCAAGATGCTTTTGGATGTATACCTCTGGATTCCTCAGAACTTGAATTACAATTTATACTCTAATATTTTAAAAAGAATGGGCAAAACAGTAGTCTGTGCTTTTCATTCCATTAAATAATATCCAATGATAAATTAATTGTAACAAGCCTGATAGAATTTAACATCCAGTGAAGCGGGATTTGTGGGGACCATGATGAGAACGGGAAATGTTCTTGGAGACCCTAGGCTGGAGGGAGATGGAAATTTACAGGCATCTTTGTCAGTTGAGCCCGATTGACAAGGCTGATGGGTTGTCCACAATTTCAATAAAGACAAACCAGTATTTTGGAAAGAGGGAAGGAGGGGTGGGGAGGCACATTTCATACTGATGCAATTCATTCCTTGAAGATTTTATTATCTGGCCTCTGCCCATTTAATCATGGGTAATAGGCCTTTTTCAGTGTTTCTGTCTTTTTTTTAAATTAGTACTTTCTTAGCTAGAGCTGCCAAAGGGTTACTGTCAGCCAGCTGAAGAAAGTTTGTGTTCCAATAAGGATGGCACTGGGGAGGACTTGAGGTCATAGCTCTTTCCTGCTACCCTGTTAACTTCATCTCTCTCTGAGATGCCACACAAACAGAGAAATCGTGACCCAGCAGTTGCAGCAGACGTGTGTTCTAAGCTCCAAGTCAGAGACCTTTGGGCAGAAACAGCCACGCTTCGGAACATAACCAGGGTCTAGTTGCAAGGCAGTCTGTTGGGACTGCACACAGTTCTTGCTAATTTCTGGACTGTCCTTGAACCGGCATCCTCCGGTTCTCCACCTGCACTCCTTCCATGCTTTGATATCAGCAGAAGGAAAAGTAGAAAACATCATGGGAGAAAAGGAAGCTTACTATCAAGCTGTATTCCTGGCCCAAGAACTTGGGGAATTACCAAATCCTGAGCTCCTATTAATTCCAGCAATGAAACTAATAATATAGAAAAGTATTTTTGTTGTTTAGCAGAAGACAAATTTCTACCTGTGAAAGCAACAAGAATGTGTCATGTGTAGCCCAGGCAATCAACATCTTTGCAGGGATTGTGGGATGCCAGTCAATGTGCTATAATATACAAATATTTTTGAATTTCCCTTTTGTGCTAAAATGTTATGTTAAAGATACATTTCTTTACTGTGTCTAAAAGAAGCACAGGAAAAATAAAGGTCTAGGCATTAGGGGGTGGGATTGTGAAAGCAGCGGCCAAAGAACTTTGTTTAAAGATGCTTCTGAGAGTTATTTATTTCAATAGGGATATAAACCTCCCTGAAAGCTTTTTTCTTCCTTGCTTCTGTTGCTGCAAGTTTTCCTGTCTGGGTGGATATCAGAAAGTATGACTCAGCTTTGAACCTGCTGGGTAAAAGGAATACTTGGTCCTCCCATTTAAAACAACCGGATTTTTGCTATTCGAACATAGGAAAGCTAATTACACTCTAGCAAATTCTCCTCAGTCTACCAAACACAGAAAAAAAACACAGTGACAGAAACTGAAAGGCCAAAAAAAGAGAAAAGAGTCCCTAAGACCTAATGAATCCAAACTAAACACCTCTCCACAGAAATGTCAAACATTTCTCTTAGCACAAAACAAGGCTTAAAGAATTCCCTGCTTTTGTCTCTGGCCTAATTCCTTAAGCAGAGAGGGGGATTTTCCTCTGGGAGTGTTATTTCACAAAGAACGAAACAGCAAATAAACAAAAGACTCTCAAAGAGAGAGAGAGTATAAATAAAATTCATGACTCCTTAAAGAGTTTACACTGAAAGAATGTGGAGGATTATTTACAATTAAAGCATAGCCCGTAGAAGAGTTATTATATAGAGCAATAGATAGATATCAAAAGAGTGAGAGCTCATTTTGTTCACAAGAAAAGTGCACCTGGATACTTTGCACTTTGGAAAAAAAATTATGAAAGTTCATTTTCTTACAATCCTTTTGTTGTGGCTTTTGTTGTATACATACTTAAAACATACATTCAGCATAGTATCTTCTAATTAATTTATATCATTTATTTTAAAAACTTAGATTTAAAAAATTGCTATTTGATTTAAAAAAATAAGCCTGAAAGATAAGTTTCCAAGAAAAAGTTTATCTGCATGTAAGTGGAAAAGTAATTTTCTAAATCCAGTGAACATTTAAAAATGAGTGTTTTCAGTGGTGAAATTAATCTTTGTGTTGAACAAACAACAAGTTGTACTCTATTAAGGAAAGAAGTTTGAATTAACAGAAAATTTAGAACTATCTAGTTTTCTGACAAATGATTCCATAACACAATGTAGTGAATAGAAATGAGGATAGAGGACATAAGATGAATCATATTAAGATTTTGATATTAATATACTAGGCAGACAGAAATAAATGGTTATTAAGATAACGAAGCAGAGTCTAAGGAAATCATTTGATTATAAATTTTAAAGCAATTAGTCCTCTTTTCAAAGTGCGTGTGTATTTACCAGGTGTCTGAATTCTACTTTGAGTGTGAATTAAAACAATGTTGATAATAACAGTAAAAGCCGTGGTACAACAGCCACATAGACAAGCGGAGTTTAAAGGTGGAGTCCAGCTAAAAAGCATAGTCTTCTAGAGGCTTAAATCATGCGCCTGGGAGAAGGGGCTGAGGATTTAAGTGCTTGCAGCGTTTATAGCGGAGTTTAGGTTGAGTTTTATCCTGACGTGCCTGTCTCAGTGAAATATCTGAAACATTTGGCCCCACAAGATTAAAAGAACAGTGCTTATATTTAGCATCTGCTGCCCTGAACTCCAACTTTGCTACTAATAAAATTCAGCTCTATGGAAAAGAATTTGAATCCCAGCTGGGCAGTTTTCAAAATAAGATGAAAAGTTAAGCAGGCAATTGGTGTGTATTTAGGGCTCAAAACACCTTGCCCCCTAAGAAGACTTGAAGGAGTTAATCCCTTCTCAAGATAATCCACTAAAGAGCATCCTTCATTATGATGTTAAAAGCAAGGGTCAGTGCCGGGGAGGCTAACAATAGGACAGGGGGCTTTTCAGTCCCAATCACATTCTTCCCAGGTTAGAAACAGAAACTGCTGTGATTCTAGTTGAAAATAGAGCTGGACTTTCTCTTGAGTAAAATATTCAGATGGAAGGAGAGGGACAAAATCAACCACCAGAACCAAGTTCCTCATTGGATGGTTTTTTAATCTTTTAAAAAAATGATTGTCCTGTCATGAAAGAAATAGGTCTATAACTTAATAATTACACAACGTGGAAAAAACTTGACTCCATAGAAAAGTGAATTTTGGATTAAATGATATTTATTCTATTACCCCCACCTCACAATATAGTTAATGAACACAAAACTCAACATAAACTTTTACCAAAGCCGTGTGCTAAAGTTATTTGGTGAGAATTCTGCTTCATGGTCAGACTTTATTTTTCAAAGAATCTTAACCATTTTTTATAAGTAACAAGACAAAGTATTTTGTTTGTTTGCAAATTAATCTAAAACATCTATTTAGAACCTTGTTCTTACTGTCTTAGCACATTTCATTTTCACAGTCATACAATTTACTGTTGAAAAAATTTGAATGTCACTTTCAAAATATTTTTAGGAGGTAGTTTTAAAATTAAAAAATCCTATAACATGTTCAATATAAGCCCTTATCTTAGATAAATCAGGATAGCAAAGTTTCGGAATATTTTCTTTTCTTTTCTCTTTATTCAAAGTACAAATGCATGTTTTTGGAAAGCATATCTGTTTTTAAAGAACTTCATCACTACAACACTAAATCCAGACAAAGAAATTTTTTTTCAGAAGTGTTTTTCAAGTGGAATCAAGTGAGATTCCTAAACGTATGTTTGTCTGCTTTATCCCACAAGATGTCTGTCGAGCCCCTAGTATGTTCCAGACAGCTGAGCTCAAGCCAAAAGCCCTGTTGAAGCTCCCATGCAGCTGCTAGTGGACAGTACAACTCTAGGGGGGTCAGTTGGGCATAGTGGGGTGATGCTAAGTTACTGGAACTTAGGGAACATTTGGTTGCTATGATTTGGACTTGGATGAACTGAAGAACCACCTGTAAACATTGGCAAGATATAGAATTTAAAACATAAAAGAACATATGATACGTAAATAGAAGTCATCTGAATGTAGTCAAGGACCTTATAGTATATGGGGAAATCCTGAAGTGAGAATTTGTGTGTGCGTGCGTGTGTGTGCGTGTGTGTGTGTGTGTGTTGGTACTAGGGATCAAACTAAGGACATTTAAACTGAGCTGCATCTCCAGCCCTTTATTATTTTTAAGTTTGAGGCAAGGTCTTTCTAAGTCACTAAGTTGCCCAGATGGGCTTGAACTTGCAGTCCTCCTGCCACAAAATCCCAGAGTGCTGGGGTCACAGGCATGTACTGTAATGATTGGCTTTAGGCCAGATTTTTAAACAGAATTTTATTCATTGTCTATTTTCATGCAATGCATCCTGAAAGGATCTTTAAAGTCAGATTTTTGCTACTTATCAAGGATATGACTTTGCTTCTGTTTCCTTACTTGTATTAAATGAGAGTAACTATGCCTGAGCTATAGACTGGTGGGAAGATTGTGAGACAGCGTATGAAAACCTATATTGTCTGAAGACATTAGGGTAACGAATGAATGCCTTGCAGTCTGGTAGACCCTGGTCGTACTCTGTGACATTGCACAAGTTCCCTTGTCTTACTGCTGCAGAAATCATTGTCATCTAGAAAGTGAGAGTACTGCCAGGTTTCTGGAAATACAAGTGAATATGGTATGTAAATAATCCAGGGCCTGACCCACATTTGCCCTCCAATAATTTTAGCCAAAAAATAATGAAAATATATATATTGTAAAATGTCAAAGATATAGCAAATTTGCAAGAAAAACTAGATTTTATAAATATGTGTATCTTTATTTTAAAGGGAAACAGAATGTATTTGACTGATGAAAGGAGTGTATTTGTTACTAAAGATTTTGATCTTATTAGTCAAAAAGCATTTTCCTAGTCCATACACCAGCAGCTGAATTTTACTAAAAAGACAAAAAATATTAATTAATTAATTAATGTAGATTCATTATCTCTTTTTCCCTTACCCCACTCTACACTACTGGGGAGAACAAGTTATTGAATATTAAAAGTAAGTAGTCCTTTTCTACAATTGTAGATTCTGAGAACTGTGAGTTGCATTTGACTTGACTTTTCTTCATTCATCATATATTCATTGAGCTGCATTTATCAGGAGAACAAAGCAGCATTTGTATACAGTTTCCTTTTTATTGTTACTTCAATCAATCACCTCAATTTTCAAATAAATATTATTCCTGATTTTTGTCTTAATAAACGAAAAGCAGGTTAGAAGTGTGCCCAAGGACAGTGTGCTGGAGAACAAAAAGCAAAGCCAGAATAGACACTGGGACATCTTCTCCACGTGCCCTGAGTAGGCAGTGTCTGGGTTTCTTTCCACTCGATTCTCCCACATTCTGATATTCTGGAACTCACAGGAGCTTCTGGTTGTCTTGGACCCCTGCAGTCCTAGCAACTTTATGAATGGGACTACTGGCTTCCTCCACCATTCTACCAGCTTGACTCTGCACTAAGGCTGGGAGCTATTTCAGTACTTGTCTGTCTCAAGGAAAGACTGGTGGGCCTAAGCAACCCCACAAAGGACCTCAAAATACTGTGTGCACATGTGCTATAGGTCAAAGTGTTCTCTAAGTGAGTAACTTTGATCCTTCCTCAAGGAAGGAGTATGGTGAGTTTGGAAGAGCACCTTGATATTGCTTAGGGAGGACAACCAGGCCAAACATTGACTCTGAATACCGTTCCCCTTCATAGAATACCAGGCATTGGATAAGTGTTCAATAATTACTAATTGAATTGAATGCATTTGGCAAAATAAAAGAAAAAAATGTGGGTCATAGAATTTCTTAGGTTAAGAAGCAATCTTGAATTCACAGCTTAATCAATAATGATTTGCAGATTCATTATTTCCCAACTCTCTGTCTGTACTCCTGTCTGCTTCATTATTTTTAAGCCTTTACTAGGTATATAAATACTTTTCTCTTTAATGAGAATGAAGCTGGACTGTCTGTACTTTATCAGCAAGTTACATTTTACTCATAAACGTTTCAGTTTCTGGATAACCCTTTTTATCATGCTTTAATTTATCATGCTTTCTTTCTTATCTTCTTCTTCAAAAAAGATATAACAACGTGAAGAAACTTTTATTGGCCAGAAGAGAGAATATATTTCATCAGTTGGACTGATAATTCAACTTCCTGATTATGCCAAGGAAAGTTCAATTTAGGGAGAGATGGACAGCTGGGAGCTCCCTTTGAAATCCAACTACCTTGCATAGCTAGACTTTCACTTGATCTTGGAACTGTTGGTGAAATTGGAAAAATACTGTATAGATAGTATAAAAATGAGATGGTGATAGTCCTCAAAAAATTCATCACTTAATATGTCCTTTTTCATCTGTCCCTTTTCCTTGTGACTTGAATCTTTGTACTCACACACTTTAAATATATTTTTGAAAAAGATATTTTTCAAAATTTTCACTGAAATATTTTCACTGAAATGTCATTTGTTATTAATATTAGAATACTGATATGACATAATTACTGTATTGTGAGGCAAAATTAGAATTGGAATACAATGGAAACATCCTATAATATTGTAGATTTTTGTTTTACTGCTCCCAGTGCAGAGGAGGTGAGCAGCCCGGTTGCCAGCAGAACACACCCTCCTTGTTGAAATGAGAAGACATGTAAACAAGCCTCAAAACCAGACTTCCATATCACCTACAGCAATCCCAAAGGGAAATGAGATGGAACACTCTGATACTCAACAACCTGGACTCCCTGAACTGGCAACAAAAGAGGGTTTGGAAAAATGAAATCATAAATAATTTCTCGCATAACAGCGGAGATTGTGCCCATAGTGCAAGACATGATTAATAAATCTAGAGAGGACACAGATAAAAAAATAGAGGAGCTGAGGAACATGATGAAATCCCAACATAGGAAACAAATGGAATCCATAAAACAGATGCAAACAGATTTCCAGGAGATTAAAAACTCCACTTAAAGTGTACACAGCAGAATGAGCCAATGTGAGGACAGAATTTCAGATACAGAAGATAAGATTGCAATTAGTGACCAGGAAAAGAAAAATTGCTTTAAAATAGTAAGGGACCATGAGAAACCAATCCAGCAGCTGCTGGATGATGCAAAGAAGAATAATATAAGACTGATTGGAGTCAATGAAGAAACAGGAGAGAGTGCAGATGACATTAAAAACAAAAACAAAAAACTGTTCACAGAAGTGATGGCAGAAAACTTCCCAAGCAGGGGAAAAGAACTTGACATACAGATAAGTGAGGCATATAGGACTCCAACTACCACTGATAAAAAAAATCTACACATAGGCATATAATTGTAAAGATTCCAGAAATTCAACAAAAGAACAAAATTCTATAAGAAGTTAGAGACAAGAAACAAATCACATACAAAGCAAAGCCCATCAAAATCACAGCAGACTTCTCAACACAAACCCTGAACTCAAGAAGAGCCTGGAGTGAAGTATTTCAAGCTCTAAAAGAAATCAACCTCCAACCTAGACTGTTGTATCCTGCAAAACTATCTTTCAAAATTGATGGGGAAACAAGATAATTCTGTAACAGAGAACACCTGAGAAACTTCATGAATACCAAACCAGCACTCCAAAGAATGTTAGAAAATATCTTAGAAAAAGACAATGAGGATCATGTCCCCAGGAAGCCCAGCAGAATGAATCCATTGGGCATGACAAGAAATTAAACACAAAGGGGGAGAATCCAACAAAAAGAAAATGTCATGACAAGGATAAGTACATATGTATCAGTTATAACCGCCAATATTAATGGTCTCAATTCACCAATGAAAAGAAATAGACTGGCAGAATGGATCAAGAAGCAAGATCCAACAATATGCTGCATACAAGAAACACAATTCAAAAAGAAACTCATAGACTAAAAGCTAAAGGGTGGAAAACAATACTCCATGTGACAGGAACCTGAAAAAAAGCAGGAGTAGCTATCCTCTTTGTAGATCAAGTGGATTTCAAACCAACACTGATTAAGAGAGACAAAGAAGGACACTACATCCTTGTAAAGGAAACAATCAAACAGGAAGAGATGACAATCATAAATATTTATGTACCAAACACTAGTGTGCCCAACTATATAAAACAAATACTAATGGACATGAAAAATCATATAAGCACTAATACAATAGTAGTGGGGAACTTCAATACTCCACTGTCACAAATAGATGAACTAGACAAAAAATAAGCAACAAAATAGTAGAACTCAATCAAACTCTTGAACAAATTTAACTGACATTTATAGAGTGTTCCATCCCACAAAATCAGAATACACATTATATTCAGCTGCACATGGGTCATTCTCCAAAAGAGACCACATACTTGCTCATAGAACATATTTAAGTAAGTGCAAAGGAATTGAAGTTATCTCCTGTATATTATCAGACCATAGTGTGATGAAATTGGAGATCAATAGCAAAAGAAACTCAAAAAATTTCATAAACACATGGAAGTTGAACAACACACTTCTGAATAACCAAAGGGTCACAGAGTAAATTAAAGAAGAAATCAGACAGTTCTTTCAATTAGATGACAATACAACATATTAGAATCAGTGGAACACAATGGAAGCATTCTTACGAGGGAAATTCATAGCAGTGAATAATCATATTAATAAAACAGAGTGAGCCTAATTAAACAACCTGATGTTGAACCTCAAGCTTCTAGAAAAAGAAGAGCAGGACAAACCCAAAGCTCATACAAGGGGGGAAATTATAAAGATCAGAGCAAATATCAATGCAATGCAGACTAAGAGAACGATGCAAAAAATCAACGAAGCCAAGAGTTGGTTCTTTGAAAGAACAAACAAAATTGACAAACCCTTAGCCACCCATATCAGAAAGAGGAAAGAAAAGGCCCAAATCCATGCAATTAGGAATGCAAAGGGTGAAATTACAATGGACTCAGCAGAAATCCAGAGGATCATCAGTACCTACTTCGAGAACCTATATGCCAATAAGATGGAAAATACAGAAGAAATGGACAGATTCCTAGATTTGTATGAATTACCAAAGATGAATGAAGAAGACCTAAAAATTCTAAATAACCCAGTATCAATCAATGAAATTGAAAACATAATAAAAAACTTACCAACTAAGAAAAGCCTGGGTCCTGATGGCTTCACTGCTGAATTCTGCAAGACATTTAGAGAGGAACTACTGCCACTACTGTTTAAACTCTTCGATGAAATTGAGAGGGAAGAAATACTCTCAAATTCATTCCTGGAAGCAAGCATCACCTTGGTCCCCAAAGCAGAGAAAGACCCACCTGAAAAAGAGAATTCTAGGCCAATCTCAGTACGAACATAGATGCAAAAATTTTTAATAAGACACTGGCAAATAGAATGCAGAAGCTCATCAAGAAGATCATACACCCTGACCAAGTGGGATTCATCCCAGGGATGGTTCAACATATGCAATTCAATAGATGTAATATACTATATCAATAGAGCCAAGGACAAAAACCATATGATTATCTCCATAGATTCAGAAAAAGCATTCAACAAAACCCAACAGGCATTTATGATAAAAACTGTACAAAAAATTGGAATAGACGGTCTCTAATTCAATCTGGTAAAAGCCATCGATGAAAAACCAACAGCCAATATCATACTAAATGGTCAAAAACTGAAATCCTTCACACTAAAATCAGGAACAAGACAAGGATGTCCACCATCACCACTCTTGTTCAATATAGTTCTGGAAACATTAGCCACGGCAATTAGACAAGAGAAAGAAATAAAAGGAATAAAGATAGGTAATGAAGAAGTCAAATTGTCATTATTTGCAGATGAAATGATACTCTATATAGAAGACCCCAAGAATGCCATGAAAAGTCTTCTAGACTTAATAACCAAATTCAGTAAAGTAGGTGTATACAAGGTCAACACAAAAAATCAATAGCTAGAAAAGCTGAGCCAGTCCCAGGACACGGGAGGAAGCTCCCACACCACCATTCCATGCTCCTAGGGCACAGAAGGTGAGCCAGTCCCAGAACCCAGAATGAAGCTCCCCCACCGCCATTCCACATTCCTAGGGCAGGGAAGGTGAGCCGCCCGGGTGCCAGAAGCACCCTGCCCCCCATGGAAATGAGAAGACACGTAAACAAGCCTTAAAAACAGCCTTCTGGATCACCTACAGCAACCCTAAAGGGAAATGAGATGGAACAATCTGATACTCAACCACCTGGACTCTTGGAACTGGCAACAAAAGAGGATCTGCGAAAAATGAAATCAGAAATAATTACTCAGATAACAGCAAAGATTGTGCTCACAGTGCAAGACATGATTAATAAATCTAGAGAGGACACAGATAAAAAAATAGAGGCGCTGAGGAACATGATGGAATCCCAACACAGGAAACAAATATAAACCATAAAACAGATACAAACAGATTTCCAGGAGATTAAAAACTCCATCAAAAGTCTGCGCAGCGGAATGAACTAATGTGAGGATAGAATTTCAGATATAGGAGATAAGATTGCAATTAGTGACCAGGAAAAGAAAAATTGCTTTAAAATTTTAAGGGAACACAAGAAATCAATTCAGCAGCTGCTGGATGATGCAAAGAAGAATAACATAAGACTGATTGGAATCAATGAAGAAAGAGGAGAGAGTGCAGATGACATAAAAAAAACTGTTCACAGGAGTGATGGCAGAAAATTTCCCAAGCAGGGGAAAGTACAGATAAATGAGGCATATAGGACTCCAGCTAGCCTTGATCAAAAAAAGTCTACACATAGGCATATAATAGTTAGGATTCCAGAAATCCATCAGAAGAACAAAATTCTACAAGCAGTGAGAGAAAAGAAACAAATCACATACAAAGGAAAGCCCGTCAGAATGACAGCAGACTTCTCAATGCAAACCCTCAAGGCAAGAAGAGCTTGGAGTGATGTATTTCAAGCCCTAAAGGAAAACAGCCTCCAACCCAGATTAACGTACTCTGCAAAACTGTCTTTCAAAATTGATGGAGAAATAAGATACTTTCATGATAAAGAGCACCTTAGGGACTTCATGAATACCAAACCAGGACTCAAAAAAATTTAGACAATACCCTAGGAAAAGACAATGAGTATCACAACTCCAGGAAGCCCAGCAAAATGAATCCACTGGACTTGACAAATTAAAAGCAAAGGGGGAGACTCCAACAAAAAGAAAAAGTCATGACAAGGCTTTTAAAACTTTTGACTTCATCTCCCTAATGAGTGTATAATTCAATGTTGTTATTGTACTGATTAGTATTTTTCTGATTCTAGAGTTGCACACCTTTCCTTGTGCTGTACTGGCTATTTATCATCTTCTTATGTCTACTTTTTAACTGGGTTGTCTATTAATGAGCTGTAAGAGTTCTTTATATAGTCTGGTCATAGGTTATATGCATTGTAAATATGGTCTTTTTAAGGACTACTTTTCATTTTAATGATGTCATTTAAAGTTCTGAATTTTGACAAATCTCACTTATCAATGTTTTTTCTTTTATACATCATGTTTTTTGTATCCTAGGTAGCTCTTGCCTAGCCTAAATTCATAAATATTTTCCCTTATAATTTCTTCTTAAAGTTTTATACTTTTAGGCTTTCTTATTTAGGTTCATAGATCCCTTCAAGTTATTTTTATGTGTGGAAATAAAGGGTTGAGGCTAATTTTTTATGCATGGATACCAGGTGTTCTAGTGCCATTTGCTGAAAACACTATCTTTTCCTCAGGTCTTGAATTGAGTTTATATTCTACAAAATGTTAATGTTAAATAATCTTTCAAAACTCAATGGACCATATATATGTGGTTCTATTTCTAGATTCTCTGTTTTATTCCAATATCTATATGTCTTTCCTTACACCAAAACACCTTGATTACTGTAGCTTTAGAAGAAGTCTTAAAATTAGGTACTAAATGTCTTCCAACACTGTTTTTTTTTTTTTAACTTTTCTAGGTCCTTTGTACTCCTACATAACTTTTAAATTTCAATATCCAGTTCTTCATTTATAGCAAGTATACATAGACCTGAATTTTTATATATACCTTGTGTTTTCTAATCCTGCTAAATTCAAATACAAGTTCTAAGGGCTCCTAGAGATTTCTTAGTATTTTCTCTGTAGATGATCATTTCATCCACATAAAAAGATTTTACTTCTACCTTGCCAATCCTATCCTAATTGTGTCATTTTATTGCCAGACTATTTTGGTTTGGGCCTAGGTTTCAAAGTTTAATGGACAGATGAAGAGTGAGCATATCTGCCCTTGTTCCCCACCTTAAGAAGAAAGCATTGTATCTTTTCCATTCATAGAAGGCATTCTTGTGGGAAGTATGGAGTACATGTCTTTAATCTGTTGAGAAGGTTCTGTTCTACTTTTAGTCTCCTGATAGCTCTTACAATGAACAGCTGTAGAATTTAGTCCAATACTTTTTCTCCAACTAGTGACAGGATCATATGGCTTTTTCCTTTCCTCTGTTAAAATGATGTCTTTTGGGGCTGGATCTGCCAATGCTGAACCAGCACTGCCATCCCTATAACAAAACCACTTTCTACATACTGCCAGATCTGATTTCTAATAGTTTGTTTTGTTAAACAAATTTCTATCTATGTTCATACTTTTTTCTTCTATTATCTTTATCCAGTTTTAGGATTAGCACAATGTTGATTTTCTAAAATGAGGGGAGAAGTGTTCCTTCCTTTTTCTGCTTTAATTGTTTGATATAATTTATCAGTTAAAATGTATATGAGCCTGCTGTTGTCATATAGGTAAGTTTTCAAGCTAGGAATATGCTTTCTTTAATAGATGCTATTCAAATTTTATATTTCCTCCAGAGTTAGTTCCATTAATTTGTCTTCCTAGGTACTTCTTAGAAGTTGTCAAATTTATTTCAAAACATATTTTTGAAATATACTTTCTATATCCTTTTAAATTCTGTAAAATCTGTGGTAATGTCTCCTAGAACTTGATACTGTAATTTAAGAAATGTATAATTGATATTGTGAAACAGGAAGAAAAGGTCTAAAGGTGCAGGGCAAGTGGGAGGGGTAGGGGAAAGGAAAAAAGGGAAAAGAAAAAATATGAGAAAAGGAAAAAAATGGAAACAAAGTCTTTGCAAATAGGGAATGGTGGAGGGGTTGAAGGGAGGGCAGGGGAAGGGCGGAGGGCGGGGGAGAACCTAGATACTCATGCAATGGTACAAGGTCCCAATGATGAATGTAACTGTATTTTATACTGAAAATGTACCAATAAACTTAATGGGAAAAAAAGAAAAAAAGAAATATAATCATAAAACAAAACCAATTCTAGGTAACAGAGACATGGCAGGGGGTATTACAACCCCCAAGTTGAAACTATACTACAAAGCTACTGTGTTAAAAACAGCATCGTACTGGCAAAGAATCAGACCTGAGGACCAGTGGAACAGATTAGAAGATGCAGAAACAACTCCAGACACACTCAGCCACCTCATCTTCGACAAAGGAGCCGAACACCCTCACTGGAGGAAAGATAGTCTTTTTAATAAGTGGTTCTGGAAAAATTGGGTTTCAACTTGCCCAAGATTAAAACTAGACCTATATCTCTCACCATGAACTAAACTAAAATCAAAATGGATTAAAGATCTAAATATTAAAACAGAAATGCTGAACTGGCTGGAACAGAGGTTAGGTAGAACTCTCTTGAAGACATTGGTGTAGGAAAAGATTTTATGAATAAAACCTCAGTTGCCCATGAACTGGCACAATCAACAAGCAGGATCTCTTCTTATTACAAAGCTTCTGCACAGCAAGAGAAACCAGCAAAGTGTGAAGAGACAACCCACAATATGGGAAAAAATTTTCACCTGCTGTTCCTCAGACAAAGGTCTACTCCCTAGAATCTATAAAGAACTTAAAAACATCAGACCTCCCAAATTTAAAGACCCAATGCAAAAATGAGCATCTGAAATGAACAGATATTTCTCAGACAAAGAAGTAGAAATACCAAATAAACATATGAAAAAAATGTTCCACATCACTCGTCATTTGAAAGATGCAAATGAAAACAATGCTGAGATTCTACCTCACCCCAGAAAGAATGGCTGCTATCATGAAATCAACCTATAACAAATACTAGTGGGGCTGTGGGGAAAGCGGAGCCATGCTCCATTGCTGGTTGGAGTGTAGACTGGTGCAACCACTGTGGGAATCAGTATGGAGATACCTCAAAGAACTAGGACTGGAAGTCCCATTTGCCCCAGCTATTCCCCTTGCTGGGTATCTTCCCCAAAGAATTAAAAGAATCACATTACAATGATATATGTGCACCCATGTTTATAGCAGCACAGTTTGTAATGGCTATAACTTGGAAGCAGCCCAAATGCCCATCACCTGGAGACTGGATAAAGAAACTGTGTTCTTTTTATATATAAAATGGAGTATTACTCAGCCATAAAGAATGAGAAACTAGAGACATTTATAGCTCAGTGGATGCACATTGAGGCGATACTCTTAAGTGAAATAAATGGGACACAGATATGTAAATACCAAATAGTTTCTCTAGTATGAGAAACAGAAAGTGTAAATAAGGACTAAAACCTGTAATAGATAACGTGAAATAGGAAGAAAAGGGGCAAAGGGGAAAGGGAAGTGGGAGGGGTAGGGGAAAGGAAAGAAGGGAATGAAATTAATATGATAAAATGAAAACAAAGTCTTTGTAAATAGGGAGGGATGGAGGGGTTGAAGGGAAGGCAGGAGAAGGGGGAACAAATTAGAACCAAGAGAGACTATGTAAAGGTGCAAATTTCCAATGATGAATGTCATTATATTGTATACCTATAAGCCCACCTAATAAATCCCCTTGCATATGAAAAAAATTATTTTCTAAGAAATTTATATAAACAATGTGGTTGGTTAATATGTGTACACACAGGCCTGTTTGCTCACTAAGATATTTTACATTCAATGAAATATTACAAAATAGAAGCCACCGGTGTAGTTTGACTATTCTTTTTTAACATCTAACAAATTCATATGTTTTGGACAATTATAGAAATATCAAAATCGGATCAAATTTTATAGCTCAGAAAGTTAAATGATGAAAACTTGAAGACTTTAAAGCCAAATGAAACTGTTTATTCTTCAACTTCATTTAGCTAAAGAAAATATTTCCTGTTATTTCCAGAAGCACCTTTCCTCCCTACCTTGTTCAGCACATCTCAGATCCTTATCCAGCTCCAACCACAGGTTTACTGTGGCAGGGAGACTATAATGCAAGCTCCAGGGAACCCTGCCTCCTGGATTCACCCTCTTGGGCAGTCCCCTCTGCTTGAGTGGGGAGCTGAGTCTCACTTCTAACCAGAAAGACTGTACCCAAGGAGTGAGGATGTCACTGTTTCCATTCCCTTGCAGGACCCACTCACCATACTGACTATGGTGAGGCGAGGCACCATGTTGGAGAGCTCCCTTGGGAAAGAGCTGGAGGCTGAATGATCTACATGGAATGGCCAGGTAGAAACTAAGTCCCTCAGTCCACCAACCCCGAAGAAACCAAATCCTGGCAGCTGATCACCATTTAATTCAGTCTGGAAGTGATTACTTGTACATTTGAACTTTCAGATAAGATGCCAGCCCTGGCCAGCATCTTGATTACAGCCTTTCTAGAGAACTCACAGCAGCTTATTGTATTCCAGTTCCTGATGCACCGACTGTGACATAATAAATGTGTGTTGTGTAAGCTGCTTAACTTGCAGTCATTTATTATATAGTAATAGATATCAAACACTCAGACACACACTATTTACTTTTCACCGAACGTAATCAAAAGGATAAGCCCATTTCAAACGGCTTTTGCAGTAACCTAGTTGTTTTCCTTTTTTGGTCTATGACGAACCTTTGTAGAATGAAGACTTTCTACAACCACTTCAGAAATAAGTGACAAGAATTTTATAAGTCAAGGAGCTATCTACTGAATAAATGGAAGAGTGGTTTTATTGCTGCCTGAGTGCGAAGCTTTATTATTTATGTATTTTTTTTTTAGTCATTTGTAGTATTCAGATGGATCGAATAAACATATAAATTTATCTTGAAAAGTTCAACTGCTTATTTTAAAACATTTTTAAAAGCAAAAGTAAGTTTATTGCTTATGTAGCCTATCTTGAAAAGCTTGAAGATAATACAAGAGATTTTCCTATTAATTATTTATAACAATCATTACTCATTATATCCTTTAATCTGGAAGGGAAAACAGCAAACTTGACACTCATCATAAACAGCTGTCTTTGTTCACTTGGGATTTTATAAGAATATACATCAGGGATCTTGAAGGTTGACTTGTCCTATATGAATATGTCTTATAACTGTAATTTTGATATCAAAAAAGGTTGTAGTAACTTCTCGTCTAATGGTATCGTACAAATCATATTTTCTGAAATGACCAATTTCTCCCCCCCACAAAAAAAAAATCCACAATGCTTGTTAATCAACAACTTTTGAGGCATCTCATTTTGTACCAATTATCTCCAGGTCTTATCAATGTCTCTTTGGTACCCAGCATACATATCATTTCGACTTTCAGTTCTCAAGTCTGATAAAACTAATAAACCTACACTGCCAGAGGTGGCACATTAAGCTGGTAAAATGGTTTTCATCTTAATTGGATATGAGCACTGTTATCGCTAATAACCCCAGGATACTTCTAATTGGAGTCTCTCTCTCTCTTTTTAAAAATTTTTGAAACACTAATCTCATTGACCAGCCTTAATTCCTCCTTCTCCCACTCCCCCAACCCAAACCTTGAAATGAAATATAGAAATTTTCTAATTTCAGGGTCTTATTGTATCATTATTTCCTTACACTAAGCCAAAAAAAAGATAAATGGTCTTGTGAAAATTCATGCTTCCTTTTTCAGTTTTCAGAAAAAAAGAAATTGTACTGAAGAATGTAGTATTGGAACTGCAGTCATGTCTCCAATGTAGCTTAGTTCCAGGTTCATCTAAGGATGCTAAATTAATGTTGTTATTTTATAAATGCAATGATCTTTTTTGTTGAGTTATTTAATGTAATTTTGGTTCAGGTGATATATCAGAACCTTTCAAAAGTTATCAGATTCATAAACACTAGATTTTTATTTTATTAATATTGGTGAATGTATATGAAAATTATAGAAATCTGTTTGTTTACATTTTTGTTACAACGTGAAAAGAGGTGACAGGCTTTTGTCCACAGATAGCTGTAATTGTGTTGCTGGTAACTACACCCTGGCAAACACATAAGAAGATTTAAAGTGGAATCAGCTACTGTACACTATCAATTTTAAATGAAATTTTGGCATGAAAAACTAATTCTGATTTTTTGTAATCCTATCTTTTAGACTCAGGAGGTCATACCTGGCACCAAAAGAATAAGTTAATAAGTAAAAATCTTAGATAAAATAAAGAAAGAGCAGGAAGAAAAATCTGTCTCATTCTACAATCCACCAATTTTTCCTGAGTAAGTATAAAAACTAAAAACTGCATATATTTTAATCATTAAACATATCACTGAGCTATTCCCTGGCAGAAATAATTCATTTTTAATATATATAATCTTTTTTCTGAAGCCATATATACTTTCATCAGCTGAGTATGGGCTTTTATAATTATTATCCCTATTCCCATACAATTAAAAGCCTTTATGTAGATATATAATTATCGATAGGCAAAAGAAACACTATACCGTTTCTGCAATCCATAAAATGGCAAGTGGAAAAACTACTCATTAATTTATATTTACACTATGGCAATTAAATTAGCAATACCTGGAGCACAGATGAAGAGAGCAAGGAGCCTTTACAGAAAGAGGCCTTTGCCCTGTTCAAGCTGTCATGATATCATACAGGCTTTTTGTGATAACTAAGAAATTTGTATATTGTTGTGACTAAAATATAGCTAAACTTTCAGTTTTGTCTAGTGTGTACATGTATGTTTAATACAATTATCTGTCTCTCTGTTGCCACATGTACATACTTACTTCACAGTGAAGCACACATATACATGTGTGAATATACAGGTTTTATACTGAGAAAAACATATATATATTCTATAAAATGTGTGATATATACATGTATCCACACATGCACATACAGTGGTGAAAATGATAATTTTATGGCTTGCATGAATTTTAGCTCTTTTGTGACTCATTCTTGGTTTCCCTCAGTTTGAAAGACACAAATCACAACATAATATATATGTTATGCATGTGCTACTGTAATGAAGTATCATATAAATACACACAGAAATTATAGTCATGAAAAGAACGGAACAAACCTAATATAACAGCTGTTTAACTTCTCTTTCTGCTTCCCTCGCAGGATTATTTGTCAGCTCTAAGGTCACTGACAGGCAGTACATGGACTGAGTCATTGGTACCTGCTTCACAGATGTGGTGGGCAAAGATATCCTGTGGTGAGGAAGGGTGAGGGACACAGAAAGCGTCCAGACACTGGGAATAAGTCTATTAGTACTGCAAGGTTCTACCATTTCTTAAGCTTCAGTGACTTTCAGCTTTATTTCTTTCCCATCACCCATACACCAAAGTTTTATTCCTAAGATATAGGAGACTGTTTTCCCTTACTTTTCCTTTTCCCCACCACCTTAATGTCTTGTCTTTCATTTCCACCTTTTCTTGAACTTAGAGTTTGTCCTGCCCTGCCTTACCTTGTCCTGTCCTTCCTTTCCCATCCCTTCCATTCCCTCCCCTTCCCCTCCTGCCCCCTCCTCTGTTCTCCTTTCCTCTCATTTCTTTCTTTCTCTCTCTACTTCCTTCCCCTTCCCTCCTTCTCTGTCTTTCTCTCTGTGTATCTGTCTCTCTATGTCTGTCTCTCTATGTCTGTCTGTCTGTCTGTCTGTCTGTCTCTCTCTCTCTCTCTCTCGCACATCAACTCTTTTTAAAATTTTTGGACAGGGTCTAAATAAGTCTCTAGATTTCCAGGCCTAAGTTAGAATTTCTGATCTTCCTCCCTCAGCCTTCCAGAGTGCTGGGATTACTGGTATGTATCACCATGCCTGGCTGAATTTACTTTTTCAATGTCATAAAAGGCAGTATATTCAGGATCTAGGCTCCAAGTTCAAGGCCAGGAAAAATTAAGGAATTTTCCCAAGGTTATGCACATGGGGATGAGTGGAATAAGAATAAGAGTGGGGCTCGTGTAGTGGTGGCATGCAAATGAATCCCCAGTTCTAGGACAGACATTGTCCTGGGCTGTGAGGAAATCCTAGTGAATAAGATGGGAAAGTTCTTAGAGAATAAAAAGTCATATTCTAAAGGCAAATGATATGAAATAAGCATATAATAAATAAATTAATAGCAGAGGGGGAAAAAGCATGGGATGGGGACACAGACAGTGCTATATGGAGATTAATCAGTTAGCTTTCTGTCACTATAACAAAATATCTGAGAGAATTAACTTACAAAGAGAAAAGGTTTTACAAGTCCCAGCCCTGACAAGACTGACCCACTGCTTTGACTTGAAGAGTTGTAGAAAATAACAACATGCACAAGATTTTTATACTTAGGTGTTTGGATTTCCTCTTGTTTCCTCTTTGCCTCCATCTGAAGAGCATTGGAGTGGGCTGATGACATGGAGGCTGAGAGACAGCGCCTCCATTGCATGATTTAACCATGCTTCTTCCAGAGCAAGGGGGTGCATTGCCTCATGACTTTCTGGGTGGGTTGGATTTGTTTTTTGGCCTTCATCATTTACACTGGTCATTGACACTACCAGACCTTTCTACCTAACTGCACACTTAAAATGTGGTCACGCTTCTGTGACTCCCTTTGCACCATGCCCTGGCTGCCCGAGTACCTTAAGATCTCCATTCCAGGCAGGCCTGGGCTAAGCTCTTGAAAAGTCTGGAACTAGCCACCACTCCTGCACTTACCTTTAGCAGTAACACACGTTTCTCCTTTTAATGTTCATGTGCGTTCCATATTTCCAGATTGAAAACTCATCTGGTTAAACATCCTCAGACCATATTATGATGTTTACTGCAAGAGTAATATGAATTCTCAAGAGGTTCTTTAAATAACTCTGGCTAGGTAAATAAATAAATGATACCAGTTGTCATTTACTGCACACCTACCATGTCCCAGGAACACTTTTAAACTACTGACATGTATGCATTTAGTGCTCACCAAACCCTCTAGTGTAGCTGTCCTGGTGAGGTGAATTTGAGAGCATTTGAACACCTGAACAGTAGCCGTGCCCCAGTCTGCAGCTTCTAGGTAAAAAGGAAGGGCCTGGCTTGGGAGATAATCTATAATTTTTATATATGAAAATTCAAGATTTTAACAGTGTGGGGTATATGTGTGTATATTTTATATACTTATTTTATGGACACATGTTAGACTATGTTATAACTACATCATACACTGTGAGAACTGAACAAATGTGCTTCCTGGGCAGCGTACCACCTCAGGCCCAGCAAAGAGCCTCTAAGTCAACAGTCTACTCTGGGATGGTGAGAAAAGCACAGCATTGGAGCAGCTGTATAACAGGGTGGTTACCTCTTCATTTCATGGACCCTTGAGATCCTGAGTTTAGATAGAAGTTAGTGGCAAACTGTCAGCTAGATCACACTGTTGTGGGCATTGGAAGTGTATTCCTAGAGTTCGTTGCAAATTAGGGGCTTGGTCCATGCCATTAATTTCTTCTTTTTTTTTTTTTTTTTTGTACCAGGGATCGAACTCGGGTCCTTGTGCTTGTGCAGCAGGTGGCAAAACCACTGAGCTAAATCCCCGGCCCATCATTAATTTATTCTTTGGGAGGAAGCTCTGGGTATGGAAACAAGGTCCTGGTACATCCTAGGTGAATGCTCCACCACTGAAGCATACCCACATCCCTCAGTCAGCTGAACAGGGCGCTGAGCCCACTCTCAGGGAAATGGGGTCCACAAGATTCTCTTCTTACTCTTACCCTCCACGGGAGCACCTGACCCAGCCCAAGGACTCATTTTTTATGTGATATTTGCAAGCTTCTCTATCTATACCTTTATTCCTCCTGGGTAAAAAGTTTGATAGGAATGTAAGTGGGTATCCTTGAAAGAATATTTCTATTTTGACAGGGACCAGTGACTTTGAGTAGCTTGAGAGAATACTCACGTGAGCCTGAGAATGCCATGAGAGATTGGGCATAGACACATTCCCTTTTACCCACCATGACTCCACAGCCTCCCTAGCTGTTTGTCTCTCTCTTCTACTGAGGCTTCAGGTAGTATTCTTTTACAAAAAAGGGGCTCTGTGGCAATGATGAAGGTATCTGGAAAAGTTAAAACCTTCCAGCCAAGTTCTAAGCATCAATCATTTTGTTATCAATTTTCTGCAAAAAGTTGTGGATTTTTTTCCCCTGCTCATAAATGCCTCCTAGAAAAATAAGAGTTGCAGTAGGCACTTTCTTTTCCCCAGGCACAGAACTATCAAACTTCTCAGCTGGAATTCAGAGACAGTAAGCAAACTCCCTAAATACTAACATGGCATACGAGCTGTTTTCCTGGCAGGATGGTTTTGTGCCCATCAACTTGGGAGTGCTATGGCAACTCAGTGGGGCCTTGCTGAATAGCAGTGGCACTGGGACTCTTCACTAAGGTCCTTCTGGTGCCAAGCAGTCCCCAAGTCAGAGCATGTGCTGATTTCAACATTTGTTGTCACTGTAGATAAAGAACAATCAGCAAAGATCCTGATCCCATGACCCATTTCTCAATTCTTCTGGTTTCTGGGAATCAGCATACTGATTATGTAGACTTGGCTGACTAGGAGAGGCTTGGGATTCCCCTACTGGCTTATGTCCTATTTTGCAAAATGAACAACTGTTTTCTTTTTCTTCCTCATTTGCAAGGTAGGGAAAATACTTCCTCTAGCCCTGTAGCAAATCTCCTTACTTTGCAATTGCATCTTGGTGTTCTGCTAGGTTGGTTAGGTGAATAGGGGTCTGGTGTCACAAGGCTAAAGAGAAGTGAGGGCCTGGATAGTTCATTTTTTTCTTCCTTAGCCTTTCCTTTTTCTTATTCCCTCTTCTACCTTTCATTTATGTTTCAGGTTATTTAATGGAAAATTGAAAGCAATATTTTAAGTAAAATGCCTGCGTTCTCTTAATGGGCATGGCTGTGGCCAACAGACCTATAGGTCGAATGGCTATGACACCAAGCAGTGGGCACATACACGTGCGTCGGCCAGTGTGCCCAAATCAAGTACTGTATGTGTGTGGAACCACATGCTCTTCTAGAGCTTTTCAGAGCCGGGTGTATGCTGGGCTGCAAGTGTTTTTCACTTCTTTTTAGTTTTTAAATGAAGACCCTTTTTAGTTATCTACCTCGGATACTCCATGAAATGGAAGAATACCTCACTGCATTTACCAACTCCATTGTGTGGCTTAATTGATGGTCAGTGTGGGCCTTCTTTGGGTTTTCAGAATGTGGGAGTTAATCATAGTGCTTCCGTTGCTCCCTTTGGCAATTCTGAGGAGCTACGAGGATCCTGATTTGTTCGCTGCAGTTTTAAATGACAGTGTGTGGGAAACAAATCAAGGAGTTCTGAGTCTGGTGGAGCTGCAGCTAGGGGCCTGTTCGTACAACCTCCATGTCCTCATCTGTAAAGTGAAGGACAAGAAGCATCTGCAGTCCAAGGCCCCTTCTGGACTCCTGGTTTGGTATGTGCTGGGCCTGATCCCCTGGGGTGAGTGGGAGTCTGTGTCTGTCTTGTGATCTTGGCTAGAATTTGTGAGGTTCTTCCCCCATCATCCGCATTGTGTATGGACTGGAAGAGCCCTGGAAACCCCAAAGCTGATCCCAGAGGCCCTTAGGGAGAGCTCCAGTCCTGGAAATAAGTTCTGTTTGGCAAAATAAGTTCATCTTCTCTTAAACTGTGTAGGCTTTCTAGGTTCTGCCAAATGGAGAACCAGTGAGAAGTGTTCATGAATAGAAACTCACATTTCTGCTCAGTAGAGCTCCTAATGATTAAATGCCTTTTCAAATAGGTACATCAAAGGCAAACAAATCAGGGTGTGGGACTCTGTTGTGGGTCTATGAGATCTGTTATCATGAGTTAAGTATTTTTTAAAACGTGGTATTGAGTCCAAGAGTCTACTCGATTATTATGAAACTAAAAACACATTACATTCCAAAGATATTTTGGAAACAATAGATTTTGATATTCACCGGTGGCTTTTATCATTTCAACAAACTTGTATTTAGGGAGCAGGTGGTGTCTGTGAGCCTAGACCATGGAACTGGTGTTTAGTGGTGAAGCCGATAATTCTCCCACTTGCTTAAAAGATTGAGCCGAGACAAGAGATTTTTACCTGACTGTGTCTTCTGCCAGAAGCCAGAGAAATGCACAATCTTGGAACGCTGAGACGTGGATACCGCATGTCTAATGGATGGAATCTTTTTTTGTCTGGGGTAGAAATATACAACTATTGACTGTGTTACGCATATGGAGTAAAACTGATTGCAGGTGGTAAGTTTGTGTGTACTTTAAGAAAAACATTGATTACTTATACATATCCTGGTAAATGTAACTCAGTTCAAATCCAATATAAAAATGCTTTCAAAAGGGAACAGTAAAATTTTAACTGGATCCCTTCAATGTATGAAGGGATCCCAGCAATACCCATGGTATGAATTTAATGCTCTTTTTCAAAACTCTAAGCTCTGTGATTCTGCATAGACCAAATTAAGAGAAGGTTAAATTCGATATGCATGAGTGGTGTTAGTCCTTGTTAGGAGTGAATCATTTTTGGCCTTAAGACACAACATTTCATGTTCAATTCATGTCTCAGAAAAGAAGCCGTAATTCTAACTACTGGAAATGAAATAATGAGCATAGTTGTACTGCGATTACAGGTGTATCTCACAGATAAAGAACGATTAACATGAATAGCTCACATTCCCCCCATCTCGTGGATGGATATGAGCAAGGTAGCCATAGTCGGCTGACCCTGTGCCATTGATGGTGTGAGGTCAGCTGGAAAAGAAGCCCAGACCTGCATTCTCGAGACCTCATCACGAGCCCTCTTGGCATAATCAGCATAGCACAGTGTTTTAGGTCAGAGGCACCCACCCAGGCTCTGCCCGATCGCTGCTGTACAATTTTAATGAGTTACTCTATCTCTCAAAATCTTCTCTTCTGAGTATCTGATTAAAATAGTCTTTCTGTGAGGACTGCATTGCGATATGTCTGGCACACAGTGAGTGCTTGAGAAACATTTGCTATTATTATTATTATTATTATTAATTTTATTTACTTATCTTGAAGCCAAATGAACAGATATTTGAGAACTTTAGGAAAAAGTCAGTGTAGGAATTCAAAGTTTCACCAGTAATGGAATTATTTTTCTTCCTCAAACTGAGGCTTTTCAAAACACCAGTGATAAGATAGGTAATCTCTAAAGGCTTGAAGATTTCAGCTTTTATTTTTGATACATCTTGGTCCTTTTTTTTTTTCTGAGTTTTAAAAAATACATATGACCATCAGGGAATAGGAAAGAGGATTAGTCTTCCTAAAAATAATATGGGCTTTATAGGTCCATTTTGTTTGACAATTATTTTCTAAGGCAACTGGCCTTTCCAAAATAAATTTACAAACTGTATCCTTATAAAAAATTAGAACTTGGCAAGCCAAAAGAATTTGGGCCATATCAGCTCTGTCATTCTACATTTTAAAATATTTAGCCCTACTTCAAGATAAGTAGGAACAATTGAACTTAAACAACCAAGAAAAATAAACATACAACATCTTGAAAATGTACAAATAACTAGATGGTTTTTAAAAATGTTATCAGAAATGTCTTTATTACTAATAAGCTCTAAGTTAGACTATGGCCATAGATTATATTTATTTGTAATGTTATGGCCACACTGCCAAGGGACTGTCCACTGTGAGGACAGATGAAACTCAGCATTCACAGCCACTTGGAGCCGTGGCTGGAGGAACCCCAGCTGGCTGATGTCAAAACCCTGGCAAGTCTTTGGCATGGGGGTGGAGAGCATGTGCTTTGGTACAATCAGAATGGCTCAGGGTATGATTTGAAGGTATGATTTGAAGCTAAGATTTGAACAATCTTAAAGGACGATTGGATAGTGTATCAAACCGAGTTCTCCAGAGGAATAAAACCAATAGAATGTATATAATAACCACGGGGTGTGTGTGTTATTACATCGTTTTACATAAAAAAGGCTGAGTAGTCTCGCTGTCTGCAAGCTGAATGGCTGAGGGAACTTGTAGGTGTCCAGTAGAAGAAGCTAGGAGCCTCTGATCAAGGACCAATGATGCAGCCCCAGTATCGAAGCTTAAGGCCTGGGAGTGTCCTGGACAGTCACTGGTGCAAGTCTGCATCAAAGGCTGAAGACTGGAGCCTGATTGCCACAAAAAACTCGGCGGGCCAAAAAGAGCTGAGCATGTGCCTGAGAGGGCGTTTCCCCTCTTCTGAGTTCTGTTCCATCCCGGCCCCCAGCCTATGGGTGCCTCACACATTCAGAACTATCTTCTCTCAATTTGCTGACATGCGTGCCGGTCACCTCTGGAAACACCTTCACAGGCATACCTAGAGTGCGCTTCATCGATTTTCTGGTTGTGTCTCAATCTAGTCAAGTTGATAACAAGATGAACCATCACAGATGGGCTTGTTGACTCTTCCAGGTACAACGGTTTCTTCCTTTCTGCCTCTCCACCTTCCCCTGGCACCAGTTTCCTATGCTTGGAGATACGAATAATGGGAGCCCAGTGATCATGAGAAAATTCTACTGGGTTGATGAACAACAACAGTGAAGGGCAGGAACAGTACAAAACCAGTACTGGGAGGACAACTGAGACCCATAATTACTCAGTGAGTTGACCTTGCCCTCCTCAGGACACCTGATGTGCTGCTGAGCGATAAAATATATGGCTCTGGTATCAGATGCAAATTCACATCTCCCCACACTGGTAGGTTTCCTGTGATCCTCAGGCCACGCACTCATTGACACCCATCTTTTTCATTTGCAATATAAGTATATAAAAATTAGATTTTTGTGGGATGAAATGATAGAGCTATAACTATTACTATTAATTTTTAGTCTGCAGTGTGTCAAGAACATTATCCTGACATGAGTTCTCTTTATGTACTAATATCTATTTTATTTTTTTAAAAAATCTATTTTATTTCTAGTTTTCCAGTGATCTCTGATAAAATCACAGGTACCACAGACCTGTGATGCTCTATTAAAATCTAAACATTTTTTTCTGAGTCAGAAATATTTTAAAAAATCTCAGGAACTTCCCATACAAGAGTTTAATTAGGTAAACACATCAAAGAATAGCTTAGATTATTTTGTTTATAGTCTCAAGAGAAAGTTCTAAAGGACATACTCCTTTTAACTTTAATACACTTTTCCAGGATCCATTGTTTTATTTTGATTTATTCCTTATAAGTACATTTAAATGACTGCTATGAAATGACATTTAGGATACAAATATTTTTAATCTTAATTTTTAATAATTTCTTGTCTTAAAACTCATAATATTTTGAGTTCTAATAATAAAACTGGAATTTTGATTTTTACAAGTAATATCTCAACCAAGAATCATCATATACAAACCAAAAAATTTTCAAGACAGTCTGGATTGTATTCAAAGTAACAAACATTATTCAAAAGTACAAATTTCATTCATATTTATTGCAACTCTATTCATAACAGCTAAGAAAGGGAAGCAACTTGAGCATCTATCAACTGATGAGTGAACAAGGAAAATGGGTTATGTATACATAATGGAATACTATTCATCCATAAAGAAGGTTGAAATCCTGTCATTTGCAATATAACATGAATGGAATTGTTGATCTTTATATTAAGTGAAATCAATCAGGCACAAAAAAGACAAACAGCACATGATCTTGCTCATATGCAAAATCTAAATATGTTGATCTCATAAAAGTTGTGAGTACAGAATGATACATGTCGAAGAGAATAGAGAGAGCACAAGGACAGGGAGAGGCTGGCCAATGGGGATGAAGTTGCAGTTAGACAGGAGTAAGATATTCTGGTGAGCTCCTGTATGGCAGGGTAACTAGATAACAATAAAGTAGTGTAGATTTTAAAAAGCTAGAAGAGAGGATATTGAATATCTGTTCCATAAAAATGATAAATGTTTGTGGAAATGGACATACTAACTCTGATTTGAATATTATACAATGTATGAATGTATCAAAACTTTACATGGCTCCTCTTGATGTGTATAGTTTTGTATTTCTATCATCAATTAAAAATAAATTTCAAAAATCCTCAAAAATAAATAAATGACTCACTTGCTTGGCTGTGTTGACTTCTATTTTCCATAGTGACTAGAAAAATCCAAAAGAACTGACTGAATGTGTCAGATATCATACAGACAGAATTAGTCAAGAGAAAGTTGACTTCCTTAGATATACATCTTCTCTTATATAGAGTCAGACCTATCCAAAGTAAGAAGAGTGAGATAATACTTTATTGTCTTTTTGTTCTTTTTAGCATTTAAGGTAGTAGTAGTAGTTGCTGATATTTTCATCGACAAATATAAAATTTTTTTAGTAACTGTTTTTTTTGTCCTTGAGGCTGAACGTATAACAGAGCCAATCACGTTACTTCATTCTGCAAGTGAGGGTAGTTGATTGACAGATGCCATGTGGCCCAAGCTGAACTAATCTGAATTCTTCACTTGGCTTTGTTTTGCTGCAGCTATCAGGGAATACTTTCTTTCTTCCTAGGTTGATAAGGATGGGACTCCCATACTTCAGGTATTCAGTAAATGCTTAACTTTGCCCACTGAAAGTTCAGCTCTTTGTTCACAGCTCCAAGGGTGGTGAACTCAAAACCCACAAGATACTATCCTTGATAAGGATGGCTGTATGTATCTGGGGTTTGAGACAGCCAGACTGTCTATGCTAACAATGCAATTTTTGGTGAGGGCTTGGGCTATGTGATACCCCTCAAGCTATAGAGGAGCTGGAGACAAAAGATAGGCTCATAAGTGATCAATGTGTCTACATGGCAGACTCCTAACAAAAAATCTGGACAACAAAACTTGGATGAGCTTTCATGGTTGGGAATATTCTGTGTGTGTTATTACACATCCTTGCTGAAAGAACAGTGTGCATCCACCTAATTTCACTAGGAATGGGCAACTGGAAGTGCCACACGTGGCCTCTTCTGGACCCTGTCCTGTACCATTTGTCCATTTGTTAATTTTCAGCCAGTCCTTTCATTATGAAACCTTACCACACCATTTATATGATGGTGTTTCTGATTTCTGTGATAGTTGCTAGTGAATTATTGGAACAGAGTGGGCTTGGAGACTTCCTGAACATGTACAGGGCATTTGTTTCTCCACTTTTACAGAACAGCTCAGAGAGAGAAGAGAAGGAAAGATGATAAATAAGGTGGATGAACAGGAGAGAAATGAAAGAGAGAGATGAAGAGAGAGAGAATAGCATCATTATGTCTCACTCTAATGCTTGAGGCCAATTAGGATGCCTTATTTCTTAATCTGTAAATTAATCAGATATATTCAAATCATTTACTCTCTCACTTCCTTTTTCTCTCCTTCTGATAGTTTATGTTGTATTTATGAAAGGCATATTTAATCACTGCATAACAATTTTCCATATGGTTGTGACTACAGTAAAATCCAAGCAAAATAAATCTTTGTAAATATTTTGTACCCATTAACAAACTTACTGAAAAATACACTAATTTGAAATAAATTAATTTAGAAATGGAGATGTCACCTTCATAAACCATTTTAACTACCAAGTTATTTGTGAAATACTATTAGAAAAAGACAGTTGAAAACTAAACTTAGTATAGGCCTGCTAGTGTACGTCTGCTAGTTTCATACTCTGTGTAAGAATTTTTAATATATAATTTTCTACATTTTGAGCTTTCAGCATAATTTTTTTATGTGCGAGGAGATGACATCCTATCACTCTAGAGACCTAAAGCTAAAAACTTACAATGCTACTCTAGAGAGGTATTAAGTCCAGAGAGAGTGCTGTCATAGAAAATGCTATATTCTTTTAAGTGCTACATTCTGTTACTGCTAATCCCAAATTTTAGCATACAGAAGAACAATTTGCAAGTATATTCTTTATGAACATTTAGACATTTCTATTATACCATTTATTGTTCTATTGATGGAAAATGGACTACCGTCACTATGTACTGATGGTTTACAGTTAGTTGTGCTCCAAGAGCTCCTAGGAAGGACTTTTGGAAGGTGGTGGAATGACAGGGGCTTCTACCTGACTTCCTGTTAGGGGCTGAGTTCTGCCTGGAAGAGGGGGTGACTGGGAATGCGACTTGGAAGGGAACGGCTGGCTTCTGGCTCCTCCTCTCTTTCTGTTTCTGATCTGTCAGGCCTTGAGCAGCTCTCCCCGACCAGCCCCTCTGCCATGCTGTCTTGACTTGGAGCCTGTGGATTACAAACTAAAACCTCTATAAATTGTGATCCAAATTAAAACTTTCCTCCTGTAAGCTGTGGGTATCAGATATTGTGTCTCAGGGATGAGAAAATAACTAAGACACCTGGTAAGAGTCCAGAAATAGCAACTACATCTCTAAAAATGTGTCAGTATTCCTGGGGATTTGGGGAAACAAAAGGAAACTTTCCTAATTTGGTAAAAGTACACAAATTCTTAAGACAAAAAAATCCCATGTGATTCTTAGATGTCATAAACATTTCTTATAAAGAACAGCTCTCTTATTACTGCATCTAGGTTCTGGATTGAATGAAAAAGAAAATGAACTGCAATTATTAGAATCAGAAAATTTCACAATTACAGATAGTGTAGTTTTATAGAAATTTACAAGAATTTTGGAAATTTTATAGCTTCAAAGGCAATATACAAATGTCAATATTAATTGATTAATTATGACTGTATCCTTCAATATTAGTAATGAGAAAACATGTTTTTTAATTTGTCTTGGTATCTTTATGTGGGATTGAACAAAAGGCCTTTGAACTGAACTATGTTCTCAGCTCTTTTGTATTTTGAAACCCAGTATCTCTGAGTCACTAAGTTGCCAGGTTGGGCTCAAACTTGTGATTCTCCTGTCTCAGCCTTCCAGAATTCTGGGATTATGTATTCTTTAAAGGATTCCAGGTCAGTATTCATGAGAATACTGTTTCAGAAGTTAATGAAGTGTGGTGAATATAACAGTATCAAAAGGACACAGAAAGTCTTATGAGTAGATTTATTTCATATATCCTAAAGAGATCAATTATCTTCAAACTCATCTAAAATTTTAATTAAAATCTCAACAGAGTTTTTTGTTTTCCATACAGTTTGAACTACTTAATTCATCTGGAAGAGACAAGGGTCCTAAATAGATCAGGTGATTTTGAAAATGAAGAGTAAAGAAGAAGCACATACCAGATACAGACTGAGTTATTTTAAGGCTGATATGTTCAAAACAGTGTGCTGTGGTCTACCGTGGTAGGTAAAGATCCTAGAAGAAACAGCCCTACTTAGATATGGGGAGAGGCTATGAGATGACTTTACCAAACCAATGCGAGAAAGGGCCTTTTCTGTGCAAAAAATAAATTGGTAAAGATATGTTTTATACAAACCTAAAAGTAAACATCATATACTGAAGTCTAGAAGCAAAGCTCCAAAATTCGTAGACAAAAAGAGAACATTAATGACATCATAATAGGAAATAGCTTTACATGTATATACATGCAAACCATAATCAAATTAGTAACTTTGACTAAAGCTCTCCTATGACAATTCTTCTTTTCATTTACAGGTACCTTAAAATACCCCCAAAATTCTATATTCTTATAGCAAACTAGATCAAGAATATATAAAGAATCTGACCAGATAGAAAAATACGAACACAGTGGCATGTCATTTCGCGAATTTAATTTGTTCTAAGATTTTCGAAAAGATGGCCACGTTTGTGTTTGTGTGGGAAAAATGGATGCAGTCATGTTTGTTGCCCAATGTAAAGTGTGCAAACAGAAACAAAATTTTGCCAAATGCTTCTGTTTGCAAACCAGATTGTTTTCAACCAATCAAATTGGAAATTTTCAAAACTCCAACACCTGATATTGTGGAAAACATGAGGAAAAGGGAGCCTTTGAGCATGACTCCAGATGCGATAAATGAGGATGCTGACTCCGGAGTATCACTTGACAAGATGCAACAAATCCTGAAAGTAGTCATCCACTGTGACCAGCAGTTCCACTTTCTATATTTACATTACAGAAATCTTTGCACCATAGCTTGTGACAGTGAATAACTGGAGCAACCCAAGTGTATGTCAATAAAGAAATTAATGACTGTGGAATATTCCTAACAGGGATACTACACAGTAGCTAAAATTAATGAAGTAAATGTCCTAGTGGTTTCCCGGTCTGCTATATCATCCCATTTCCCATGCTTCCATTACATTGATCTCCTTTGGGGGATTTGTTGTTAAGGTTTCCTCTCTCTGGAGCTTTCCTTTTCCTAGAGGTCCCTGTGCTTCATTTTTGAGCTTTACTTTGTATTTTTATCACTTCATGTCACCTCTTTGCAAATATCTTGTGTAAAATTACCATAGAAGATTGCATCTCCTCACCCCACGGTCCTCTGACCTCTGTTTGCTTTTTGCCCTACAAGAATATAAGCTTCCTGCTGTATGTGTATTTTTAGAGTAAAACACAGTTACCTGCTCACATTTGGAAGTTAACACAGCTGTCTTGGGCATTAGCCTGTACTCTTTTACACTCCTGTTTTGCCATGGAAGCAAGACCTGGAGTTCCTCCCTTTTACTGCAAATCTTCCTGGTTGTAACAGATGAACAAGAGGAATGTGATGCAGGAAGCAGCCTGTGAATCCTCCAGGCTCCTGAGCCCTCAGACCTTGCTTTGCTTGGTCCTTCCATGAGGCTGAAGTAGGCAGGAATAAGTGTTGTATCTAAGACTAAGACTGGGTCTAGCTTGGATATGATGGAGGTTCCCTTAACTGAGAGGTCGTCAAATGACACTGTAGCCTGAACCAGAGTAGAACCTGTGCTCTTTAGGGCCCAGTGAACTCACTTGCTTCTCCCTGAAGTTTTTACAATATCATTTGTGTTGGAAAAGACCACTTAAAACCACAGTCTAGCATAATGTTTATATCCAGAGGGTTGGAAAAGGAGGGTCATTAAGTGTTTCAGACAACAAGAAATGTTCGACTGCTGCTCTTCTAGGAGGGGGGACACTTAGCACACAGCGGTGTGCCCATGTGAACCGCATCCTTGTTGTCAAAAGCCTTAGGTATCTCTCTTCTGACCTGCGGTTCACCTTATCTTCTCAGGGGTAGGTTGAAATGGGACTCCTTGCATCAAATGAATAGTTATTCTCTTTCTTGAATTACCTGTGCTCCAGGCGGGAATATGGGATTTGGGATTTGATAGACTAGGTTTGAATCATGGCCACATTATTTCTTAGCCATGCGACTTTCATAAGTAGCTTAATTTCTCCCTATGCCCTTTCTTCACTTAAGTCATAAAGGTTATAATAAGTCTTCCACCTCTGGGTTTTGAGATAGACATAAGGGAACAGCAGATACAAGGTGCCACGATCCTGAAATTTGATTGACAAAAAGCACATTTTCTGGACCAGTTTAAATCTTTCCTCTCTCGGTGGAGATAGTCCTAATTCTCCTTAATACAACTCACACAAAACTACATAAGAATGAATTCCTTTTAGAAGCCTAGAGAATAAGTCCCTCATCATTGCCTATTTTGCTGAGTGAGGGAGAGGGCAAAGCAACAAGTGATGATAACACAACAGATACTGCTCTTGTCTCCATGGAAATCCTCTGGTAACTGGATAACTTGCTGCTAGCCCATGTGTGAGCTAAATTTACTAAGTAAAAGACAAACTCAAGATAAAACAAATGGATGGAGAGCCCGCTTCTGGATGTTGACTATTCTTATCTGGGAGAAGTCTAAACATAAAGAGTTTATTTCTTCATTTTGAGGAATTTTGAGGAACAGCTGGTACTCAGACCCATGTTGCTGTCCTTCTGTTAAACTTCAGCCAGTCTAGAGAGTTCTAATCAGAAATGATTTCCTAACGGTTAAATGAAAGAAACCAAGGTGCACTTCTTTTTGATAAAGAAGGATTTCTATGGTAAGTAAAGGTTAATTTAATTTATTTTCTATTTTTTGGTACCGGGGATCAAACTCGGGATCTTGCACTTGCAAGGCAGGGGGCAGAACCACAGTAAAGGTTAATTTGAAGAAAGAAAGAGCAAGCTTTCCCCCAGCCTTCCCCCTCTTCATTTTTCAGTCTCCATTTAAAACATGGTCATATTGACTATATTCTATCGCTGGCTCTGTTCTCTTCTTATCTGGAATTTCTTCTTCATGCTCCCTGACAGCCAATGTAGGGGCAAGGAGAATGTTCAGGGGCCTGGATTCAAGTCATGGCCTGACACTTATTAGGTACATGATGACATTTACCTCCACACACTCCACGGTTTGAAAAACTGGGGTCCAGAACAGTTAATACTGATCTTGAAAATGTCTTGAGGGGACTCAGTCAAATAATATCTCCAAAAGATCTGGACCATAAAAGCCATCAAGTAAATAGGAAGCAGCTGCTATTATGATTGTTCTCATGCTCTTAACTACTCTCAACCTCTCAGGAGAAGACTGAAAGGGCCCTTCGCTCGTGCCTCATTATTTATATTGAAGAATCTAAGCAACATAATCATCCTAATTCTGATACATTATGCCAAGGGCTATGGAATTAGCTCAGCAATTAGAGATTTTAGTAACTTATTATTTTTAAACATTTCTGAGGAGTAGGTAGATTCAGCTCTAACTTAATAGATAGGTTGCATAACTTTGTTAGTGACCCTGATTACTCCATTTCCTTATCCTTCCAACTTTAGACTTTCATTGTATACGTTTCTATTCTCATACTTTTATATAGACTTTGTTTTGTGCAATACCTGATTTTATATGTACAATACTTAATTCAGCTTGCCTATCTACAGATGCTGAAATCTAGCATTCTCAAGAGAGTTTTGCATGGTTTAGTCATTACTCTTGTAGAGTTGTTCCTAAATGAGACCCCCTCTCACCCCTACCCCAGCAAACAATTGACAAGGTCAAGAGACATTTCTGGTCATCACAACTGAGTGAGAGCAGTGATAATGGCACATACTGAGTGGAGGTCAAAGGTACTGTCAAATATTCTACAATTTACAGAATAGACTGAACAATTAATAATCATCCAATGTAATCTGTTAATATTTCCAAGGTAAAGAATTCAGAGCTAGGGTGACCCCAGACATCCTTTTTTTTCTTGAAACAAGCTCTTACTATGTAATCCAGACTTGCTTTGAACTCACTGTGCAGCCAAGACTGGCTTTGAAATTGTGATTTTCCTACCTCGGCCTCCCAAATGTTGGGATTACAGGCATGTAGCACTATACCCACCCAACTCCAGACTTTTTGATTCAACCTTAGACATTTGAAGAGTAAAAGCAAGCATCCGTAACAATTAATCAGAGATAGCAGGTATGAACTGGAACTATTACTGGCATACAGAGATCTAAGTTTCCTCTATTTTGAGTTCATTTTCTTTTGGAATGCAGAGATATTGCCCATAATTTTAGTTTTAATTTACCTTCTTAATTTGCATATGCCTTTCTCATCAGTTGTACTTTAAGTTACCAAAAGATGCATGGTGTGGCTTCTGCAGTCTTCCCTCTTCCTGCTAGTACTATATACAGAGCCCCTCCTTAATAAACCTTCTTGACTTATTTATAATCTCTGTTAAAATTTGGGTCCTTGACAAAGCCAACTATAAACTTTCCAACCCTTAATTATATTAGGAATCAAATATGTGGGTGAAATGATGGAGAATTCTGAAAGTACATTGCTCATAATATAAAGAAGATTCTATCTCTTATGCTATGTAATTTGATGAAATATGCTAAGCAACGTACAATCCTTTTAATTGGTATTCATTTAAATTACTTATGTTTACTATAAATCTTACTGCAGAAAATGTGCTTCTATTGAATTAGAGAAAATTTTATTGTTGAAAGTATTGTTTAGTCATGTAAAATAAGCAAAAGTTGATAATCTGCCCCAAATTCTGTTGCAGACATAAATGTAGAATAAATATTACTTCCTCTTGCCTTTTTGCTACATGGAACATCTTAAATATCATTTAAAGTCACAGAGATTTAATCAGTTTAGAACTGTTGATTCTAGAGATATTCAAAGTTACTGAGGTGGTTAAAATTGGTTGATGTATTGGTTTTCTAGGACTCCCTTAACAAACTACCACAGAATGAGTGGCGTTAACAACAGAAACTTAGTGACCATAGTCCTGGAGGCTGGAAGTCCAAGATCAAGATGTCTGCAGCATTGGTTCACTCTGAGGGTTGTGTGATACTCAGCTGTTATTGTTGGGACAAATACCCAACATGCACAACACAAAGGAGGAAATGTTTGTTTGGCTCATGGTTTCAGAGGTTTTAGTCCATGGTTTGTTGGCTCCAAGGCTGAAACATCATGGTGAAAGCATACGATGGAGGAAAGCTGCCCATCTCATGTTAGCCAGGAAGCAAAGAAAGCATAAAAGCCAGAGAGAGAGAGAGAGAGAGAGAGAGAGAGAATTGGAGACAGGATCTACCCTTCAAAAGCACACCACTAGAAACCTAGTCCCTACACTTAGGCCCTATTCTTAACAGCCCATTCAGATAATAAATAATCAATGAATTAATCCATGGATGATTAATCTTAATTAGCACCTTTCTGACCCAAACACCTCTCTAACCCCTCCTCTGAACATTGCTACATTGAGGATCCAGTCTTCAATACATGAGCTTTGTGGGACACTTCATATTTAAAGCATAACAGGCTGTGAAGAAGAGTCTGTTCTGATTGTTTCCCTTGGCTTACAGAGGATTCTTTCTTCATGGGCATGTCTGTGTTGTCTTTCCCTTTTATATGTATAAAGATATCGGTCATTTTGAAGTAAGGTCCATCTTGATGAACTCATTTTAACTTGATTACCTCTGTAAAAATCATATTCTAAATTAGGTCCCACTCTAAGGTACTGGAAGATTAGAACACCCACCTACAAATTTTGTGGGAACCCAATCCAAACTATAACAGTTGGTAATTAAGAAATTACTATAAAGGAATGATAATCTAGCAAAATTGTGTAAAAGACATATGTACAATACCGTGCTATAAAGGCAGAGTCGTGGAATGAGTGCAGTTTGGAAATGATGAGCTTCGCTAAGTTATTGTAGATCGCTGGCAAGTACACTTTGGTTATTTATCTTAAAGCAAAAAAGAACTTTCCAAGAAAAATCACATGGATCAAAAACATGAACATCGTTCTTCTGAACAGTTCAAAATACTTTGCTAGTCTTTATCTTTTGTTTCTGTTTTTGTCTCAGAATCTCTTGGGATGAATAAGACACCATGTTTCAAGTGACAAAAGTGAGGCAGAAGGCAGCCAGTTCACTTGTTGCAGACCGACTACACTTTATAAAAACAAAGAAATTTGCTCCTGGCTGCGGCTTTCTTGAACGTGTGTCTGCATGGCTGGTTAGGGCATGAAAGAGATTATGGGATTCCAAGTGTGTTGACTTTTAAATGGATGGTATTCAGGAATTAATCGGGGGGAGGTGGGTCTTCAGGGAAGCCCCAGGATCCACCAGGCTGGGATCTAAGCCAACTGAGGGGTTTGGCTTCTCTGGTGTGGAGGAGACTTGGAGAGCTTCTCAGGGTGGGAGGAGGAAATGTAAAGATATATCTGTCTTTCCCTCTGAAAAGAACAGTCCACAAAGAGTGGGGTTCCAGACTCCCTTCACCTTCTGATCATCTGCTTCTTACAGTGCAGTTCAGAGTGTTGGCCTAGGCCCAGCAAGATTCCATGGGACATTAAAATCTCATGAGAAAGGTTGCACCAGTTATGAAAAGTGATTTTCCTGTGGGTAACACTGGTGATGGGTTGGCCCTGGAAGAGCTGTAATGCTGCAACCTGTCCCTGACATGCTAGCTGCCTCTGTAAGACTGGTTGGGGGCAGGGAAGTGTCTCCAAGATGCCTGCAGCTGACCTTCTGACCTGGCCCAGCAGCTGCCCTTTCTCCCCACCCCACCTCCCCCGTCCAGGCTCCACTCCTGGAATTGTCATCAGCGCCTCAGCCGGCGGCCTGGAACCACCAGAGTTTTTACACTGTGGGCTCAAAAGTTGGGGAGCAAAACCCACAATTTGCCTCTTAAGAATAGATTTCAGTGATTCTTAAATGCAGGGAAGCGACCAAGAGTGGGTTGGAAGCCTGGGTTATTTAAACAGAGACCTCTTTATCTGCTTGCCCCGCACAGCAGGGCAGCCTTGGAAAGTTATCACAGTGTCATTAGCAGGACAGCTGCTGGTCAACAAGAAGGATGTCGACACCAGGGCCCCATCAACAGGAATTTAACTTTAGTCTTTCTCTTACTTAAACAGTCTCTCTCTCTCTCTCTCTCTCTCTCTCTCTCTCTCCACTGTGCATCATTTATTTATCTCTGCCAGGTTCCAGATAGGAGGCTGGCTTTGGCTCGAGAAAGCCGCTGGGATAGAAAGTTGCTAAGGTGCTGGGACAGGCACCTCAGGGCAAGTCGAGGGGACACAGAGAGGGAAAGGGATCTGGGCCAGGAGCTCCCCGCTTAGCTGGAAACTGATCCCACACATTTATAAAGGTGTAACTGGACAGCTGCCAAGCGCCTGCATTTAAGTGATTAACAAATGTTTCTCTTTAAGTGGACACCTCTTGTTCTAAATATATTTGACAGGAATGTGGGGAGTCATCTGGTGGACAGAGAGGGCGCAGCTCAGCCCCTTCGTGAAACTGGCAGGCTGGCAGCCCCGGCTCTGGCCTGCCCTGTGGCCCGCCTGGTGCCAGCGGAGTTCACCTCGCTGGTGGGCAGGCTGCCAGCACCAGAGGCTCCCCGCTGTTTGACGACAATGGATTTACTGCTTCTCTCCATATTGGTGCTGTTCTGTATAAACAAGGTTAACACTGCTTTCAAATTAAATGCACTACCTGGTAACTAAATGGGTGACCTTGCCAGCTCTCTTCGCTTGGCTCCCCTTTTAACCTGTAGCTCTCCTTTGCTTCGCATGTCCACAGAGCTCCCGCAGGGCACTGGTTGGTCCCTCGCCCCTGCCCCTGCCCCGGGGCATCAGAAATGACCCAGGTAGCAGATGCCCCGTGATGGGCCCACGTCCGGCCACCTTGCGCGCGGCGCGTGTCACTCGAGGCTGCGCCCAGCCGCATGGAGCTCGCTGTCAGCTCAGGAGCCTGGGGCTGCCCCCCACCGGTGTCACAGCGAGTGGTAGGCGGCCTTGTGGGCCCTGCCAAGACTGCCCCCAAATAGAGATCGCTAGAAGAGGCAACACTGTAAACATAGGTTCTTTGTGCTCCACTCCAGCGAGGTGCTGCTCTAATACCGGCTGGCACTTCCCCACCCTCTAGGAATCTGAACACCTGGAAAAATTCTCCTGGCTTTACATTTGAGGAAATTTAATGGTGTAAACAAACTCAGCGGGAAGCCCCCTTTGTTGTGCGGACACCGCGATCTACAGCACGGAGCTGAAGGCTGGAAACTGTGCTTGGGAATGTCTGCTGCGCAAACCCTGTAAAGATGGCTTGGAGTTTGAGAAACTTGAATCGGATGACTCTGCTTTGGAAGCATCTCAAAACAGTCTAGCGCCTTCAAGAAAATATACTTCAATTAGTCATTCATTGAGTGGGATTCTCACTTTCTTCTTGTGACTGGGGCAGAATTATTAAGGAGGCTCCTATGTGACGTTAGCATGAAGAATTTGAGACCATTTTATCAGCTTTATGGCTATGCAAATAAGGAAGCCACACCTGGAGAGGTGAAAGGACCTTCTTAGGGTTTCCTAACGCAGAATCTGAGTCCCCTAGACCCTAAGTCCCAAGTCCTGGATGTTGTAATTGTTGTTTTTTTCTATGGAGTCTTGCTCTGTCTACCCAGAAAGTACACCATGAGCCATAGGATTAAGAAATTTGTTTTTACTCTTAGCAGCATGGACTACCTGATTCAATAGCTTCTACTTATGCTTTTTTCTTTGTAGCTCAAATTAGAAAAATAGAAATGTCTTTATAAACAGGTTAAGTAATTCCAATGCATACAGTTTGCATTGCTGGAGTCCTAACAATTTTATATGAGATTTATTAACATAAGTTTGAATATGGATTTATTAATACTTTTCAATGTTTGAGGTAAAATGTAGCCTTCTTTCCAAAACCTGCCTAAGGTACCATTGTGATGGGGAGGTTAGCAAAGAAACCTATCGTTAATGAAATCCATTGACCGTGTGTAGGAAGTGTTCTAATTGGTTTCTAAAGACAGGAAATATTTAGTGTGGACATCCAGAGCTAGGTCTTGCATACCTGGAGAGGAATATGGCACACTTGAGAAGAGATTAGTTAAGGCTGAGATGACTGTGCTTATGGGTAGGAGGAATCTAGGGTAAGAGACACCACGTAGACCTTGTACAGTGATTATTGTTTGTTGGCTTCATCCTCACAGCTCCTGGGCTACTGGTAATCATTATAACAATCCTATGAGGCAAGAGCTGTTATTAGCTCCACTTTACATGTGGGGAAACTGAGGTATGGAGGAATTAAGTAACGTGGCCAAGATTTCACAAGGGAGGAATTCAAACCCAAGCAGCCTGCCTCGATCCCACACCCCTACTGTTCTGCGGTCATGATATTGGGATTGTCATGTGGCACTTCTTTCCCCCTCAGACCTCCTGTCTTCTAAAGACTGACTGTTGCAGTGGAGCACAAGCTTTTAAAAATGGCACAACATGATGGGTTTTGCAGATAATCATCTTTCTATCCTCTCCCTGATTTATTTCCTCACTGTGTCATTGCCAAGACTGGGCCATTCATTGCCGTCGTCTTCAGCAGCACCATCAACTTCCTTTTCATTGTGTTAAACAAACACATTGAAACGAAATCCTTACAGGTATCAGATTTTTTAGGGAAGTAAAACTTCCAGTTGTTTTCTAAAGTGAAGACTGAATTCTCAGGGATTTGTATGGAAGTAGAAGGCACAGAGGCCATGGCAGAAAATACACAGCCAAGAAGACAGAGAAAGGGTCATCTTTACAGAGCAAGCAGTGCAGTTTGCAGTGGGGAATGATGGCGGAGGACTAGGGCTGCTGGAAGTATAAGAGGGCATTTCCAGCTAATTTGAAGTAAGCCCTCTTTAGAGAAAATAGGTGTCTGTTACCTTCTGGCAGCTGCATTCAGACTACAAAGCAAAGCACTTCACAGTATAAGAATTTCTTTCTTAGTATAGACTCCGCTCTATACCCCATCTTCCACTCTCCCCTAAGCCCCAAGCTCGGCCCTCTTGGTCCCCAGTAAACATACCTGGGGTTCAGAAAGCCAGCTACTTCTGTGACCTTGAACCAAATGAGGAGCTGTGAGGTGCTGCCTGGTGACAGTTGGGTTTGTTTCTCTGTTTGTAAGACATATCAATTGAAATCTTTGGCCATATAATGATAATATTACATGATATAGAATATTCTATGATGCCATACATTATATGATCAAAATGTATTATGTGTAATTTTTAAATATAATTTATTATTCTATATATAGCATATCATAAACATAATATATGACAAAGAAAATTGAGAAAACTATGAAGCAAATAAGAAAAAGTTTCTAAAAATTGCATTACTGCAAATGTTTTAGGCATTATTTTTTTCAAGTCTTTTAAATTAACACATATGTATCTTAAGAAAAAAGTGCATAAATACACACAACTTAAGTAACTATCATGTGGTTTTGAATGCTACTTTTAAACTTTAGAAACATTATTCCACTGTCAAATATTCTTTACATTTTTCATTTTTAATGATTATGTAATGTTAAGCATTTTTTTTAGTTTTATGTAATCCAAATTAATAATCCTTTGTTCTTGGACATTTAGGCTATTTCTAAATGTTGCTATTATAAATAATCTTGTATATATACTTTGGATATCTATGAGATTTTTTTTCTTTTTTATTAGATTCCTTAGAATTAGAATTATTGGACCAAAAAAAAATTCATTTTTGCTGTTCCATCAGGATAATGAACATCTACAGCATAAGAGGGTTAGGAGGGAGTAGGATAAGATCGGAAAGTTTAACCAACTTGCTTAATTTGTATAAAAATGTATACACTGTTTTCTTAAAAACTGAAATTTGTTCAGGATTCTCTTCTTTATTTCACTCTGACATTTGCACTATATCTGATGTTGTTGCCACTAGGGTTAGATTTCTGCCTCCCAGATGAAAAAAAAGATAAAAAGTGAGGATGCTGGAATTTAGCATAATTACTATGGTTTGGAATTACCCTAAGGGAATTAAGCTGTTCCTGTTTGTCAAGTATCCAACATCATTTTTCAAGAATACAGACTAGGAAGAACCCAAGGTTGCTATACAAACCTTTCACAAGAATTTATACATTCTGGAGTAATGAGATATATATATGAATTTGGCAATTTGTTTGCCACAATGAGACAAATGAGTTTCTAAGGCCTTTCTCTTGCTTTCTGCCTGAATGAATTTGCAGTACCTTTTAAAATTGAAGTTATGTTTGACAGTGCTCAAAATGTAACTTTTCTGGGTGGGAGAAAAAGAATTCACCACTTGCTGTCACAGTCTTTAGATCACCACTAATACCCGTATTGGATGAAGACCCTTCCTCTGCCATGTTCTCCTCCACCCCAAGTGCCTGCCTCGGCCTTGTCTACAGGCTGCTCTCCACTGAGCCAGTATCCTGTGCCACCTGTGGCTTGTCATTTGCTGCTATTGGTTTATCTCAGTTTTCTACTTGGTCCTGTTCAGGTCACCACGCACTTCACCTCTTCTGTTCTAAATCAGATCCTGGGCTCCTGGAAAAAGTGACACATTAGTGGCAAGTGTTTCTATGTAATGATGACATAGTTGAACAGAAGGAAATGGAATGAAACCCAAATTTATCTGCAAATATCTGGAATAAGCAGAGAGAAGTGAGCAGAAGTCTGTGCAATTGGAAAGCCAATGTGTACAACTCAGTTTTGTTGCCTCAGGGATATGAAACATTAGTTTAAAGAATGATGCTGTCAACACTGCCAATAAAAGAATAGATTTGTATTTATTGTGGACCCACTGGGCTTCCACTGAGAAAGTTGAGGCTGTTTTTATCCAAATGAAGAAGCTCCCTGCAGCCCCAAGATCCTGCTTCCTCCTCTGGTACCATACTGGGAAGTGTTAGATATGGTTCTTCCAGAATAGTTGCAGGGCTTTCTGTGGGGAATCAGTTCCTAGGGTGGTGTGTTAGCATATAATTACAGCCTGCTATAATTTAAACCTGGAATGTCCCCTGCAGGTCTAGATGATGGAGGCGTGGTCCCCAGCTGTGGCTGTATTGGGAGGTGGGACCACCCAGTAGAGATGGGTCTAGTGGGAGGAAGTTAGGTCATTGGGTTGTGCCCTTGAGGAGGTTATTGAGATACTGCCCCCTGCTGTCTCGCTTTGCCTCCCAGCTGTTATAAGGAGAGCCGTTTAGCTTTAACACTTGCTTTCCACCATATTGCTCTGCTTCACCACAGGCCCCAAAACAATGAAACACCAACAATGGACTGAAAATTCTGAAATGGTGAACTAAAACAAACTGTTTCCTTATTAAGTTGATTGTCTCAGGTATTTTTGTGACAGCAATGAAAAGCCGATTAAGATACAGTCCCCTCCCTGGAGAAACAGCTTCATGGAAAGGGAAAGTATATGAATTCTCTTTCCTACCTGTACTGTTCAGGGGTATAAGTTGCAAAGATCAGACACTGCTCTGGTTAGTTTAAGCAGAAAAAGGATTTAATAAAGGAAATCAGATAGCTCAAAGACTCATGAGGGGACTGGGTAAATAGTATTAAGACTGAGCTTCAGAAACATACGCTAAGTCAGGCTACAGAACTGCGGACTGCAAGTGCTGCTAAACCGGGCCCAGAATTCTGAAAATTTTCCTGTAACCTCTGCTGCTTCCTACTTTGTTAGAGGCTAACCCTCTATGGAGGCTCAGCCTTGCAAGCCAAAGCTGGAGGCTTATGTTGCAAAACAGACCAATCAAATGGGAGCGCCACTGGAAGCTTGAATCCAGGCCTTATATGAATATGTCTCATGCAGATGGCACCTTGGGAGGTACAAGAAAGGCTGGGGATTTGAGTCCTGATTTCTACATTGGAGCTGAGTGTCACAGTATAGATTCCTCATTGTTGCTTTCTCATATACACATTCCCTCAGCAGGAAGACGTCATTCCAATTCTCGATATGAACTTGTGACCTGGGAAAATGGTTAAGAACATGGGCCACAGAATGAATCAGACACCGACTTGTGCTGCTCTCTGAGTGACCATGGGCACGTCACTTCCCTCCCTTTTTTTCTCGGCTGTACTCCAGCTTCCTTGTCTGCAAAATCCCAATGATACCATGTACCTCAGAGGTATATGATGAAAATTTGAGCAAGCATATAGGCAAAACCCTTAATATAGTGCTTTCATAATGTAGTGAACATTTAACATGTATGGTGACTTTCATTTTAATTACTAGTAATAAAGTCAAAAGTATATGGTCTAAGAAAAGAAAGAAAACAGCTTATGACCAAAAAGTCAGAATGCAAATCATCATCATCATCATCATCATCCTACTATTAGCAAACCAGCCTCAACCCAAACCACGCAAGTTTGTCTCAGCATTTCTTATATTTCAGTTCACACAAAGGATTATATGGCAGTAGCTGAACAATGGGAAAGTTTGAGGTTGATGCTTCCTCAACTGTTTCCAAAATAAACAGTTCCAGGAAGCTTGGTACCCTGTGCTTGAAAGCGCAGGGGAATGAGGAGGAGGTTCTGCTACTCCAAACTTTCGACAGGAGGTGTGGGAACAGATCAATACGTGGCTAAGCATTTTATTTGCCCTTTTATTATGTCTGACAGTGATGACAACATAGCATGCATGGAATAAAATGACTAATGCACACACTTCTCACTCTCATACACACTGCTTTTCTTTTCCAAACCTCTTGAGTGCAAAGTAGGCATAGAAAAACATGCTGAGTGAGTTCCCATTGGCCAGGGCCAAAATTGCCCACAAATTCCAGATTTCCAGAGCCACAGAGGGAACCTAAGTACTGAAAGTAGAAAAAACCCCAGAAAAGTCTGTGCGTTAGGCAGCTGATAATCAAATGAGCTGGACAAGGCCTGCTTGGTTATGCGACTACCTTTCTTTATCATCAAGCCATAGTTAAACTTTAATTTTCTAAAATGTTTTTACTCAAGCCACTTTGCAAAACCATACTTAGTCACCACCATGTTCTGCTTCTTCACAGACACCCAGATGTTTCCACTTGGATTAGAGGCCCTGACAGGCAGCATCCAGATGTTCTGAGGGGGCAGAGGAAGTTCTTTCATTTGTGGCAAATTTGAGACATGAAGATTCATTGACTCATGTAATATTAATCTTCCTACATGAGGAAATTGGAACCAAGCTTTTTCCCCACTTCCCCAGTTATGTGTGGGGTCATGCATCTGGGGTGGGGAAGTGGGGAACCCTTTTGGCTGGGACTTTATAGAGCTGGTACTGGATTCCAGAATACCTGCTGCAGGTTTTGCTTCAGCCAATACAATTCTTTCTATTCTCTTAAAGAACGTTTGGTGGAAATAAAAGAAACGTGGGCCTGTGTAGATGTGTGTTCTTGTGATTCAGGCCAAAGCCATCACCATCACCAAAATCTCTTACTTGGACTCCTGCAAGCCCTCTCCTAAGCATGCATCTCAAAACCTGATGCTCTGCTACTAGAAACTGTGTGACTTTTCAGCTCACTTAACAAACAAATCTTTTATTAGTTTCACAATCTTTTTCCTGCTTACCTCTGACCCAGGCAGACCTATCTCTACCTTCTTCCAACACCTTGCTGTTCTACTTTGTTCACTCTGCTCCAGCCATACCATCTCTGTGCTACTCAAGATGCACTGCATTCACCTGCTTGGATGAGCTTGCAGGTGACTGGGTGGGGGAGATCTTCATTGCTATTGTTGTCTTTATCCAAAATTTTCTTCCTATGGCTCTCATACATCTCATTCATGTCCTAGCCCAAGGGTTAACTCCCTGGGAAATTCTTTTACATTCTAGGTAAAAATACCAATGCCTCAACCAATTCCTTATTCACTTTTCTCCTGGGCATTATTTTACATTACCATCTGATATACCAAATGATTATCTGCTCACTTGTTAGTGTCTGTTTTTCCCTAGTAGAATCTCAACTCCAAGAAATAAGGGGTCTGTCTGGGTTTTTTTCCCCCTATCTATCCAGGGCTTAGAACTCTGCCTAACACAAGCTAGGCATTGACTCAACAAATACTCCAGTGAATGAAAACAATTATTGTTATTATGTATGTTTTCATGTGGCTTATGAAAGTGTTCATGCTGTATGGGCATAGGTGAAATCCTTCGTGTTTTGTTCACAAAAAACTTATTTTCCTGAGGAATTTGTTGAGGAATGGAGTGAACAAGCTACTTCCTAAAGTTTTCAGGGCAAACATTCAATATCAGAACAAGACCAAAGACTTTGCTGCTCCTTTGGAAGGAATAAGTATAGGTCCTCAGGTTACCACCTCATCTGAAAAGGTGATTAATAGGGATATTGCCTCTCTATTGACTGAAGTGATACTTTAATGTACTTTGCTTTGTTCCTAAGCTGAGCTCACAAGGAAGCATGAGATCATTTCTGTCCCCACTCCTAGCTCTGTTTATTTGCTTTTCTGGATCCTGGTACCTTTTGACGGGCTCCACCTTGGAAATTTCCCATGAGACTGTTATTTTTAAAATTGGGTCACTTTTGTGTTCTAATTTTAAAATATGTGAAGAATTTAAATTCCTTTATTCTTCTTACTATTTTTGGACCCTTCTGCCTTCTGTACTTTATGAGTATCCATTACGATTTCTTGTTAGCTGATTCCTCATTGCTGTGCTTTCCTGTGAGGTGAGCAAGAATTTAAAGTAAATTCCCAATCAATATACGTGAAATACATGGATATTTGACCCCGAATTTTACAACTTCTAAGCCAACATCGAGAGAATGTTGATACAGTGCTTTAATAGTGTCCAGAGCCCCTTGAAAGTTGGTAGGACATGTTTAAGAAGAAAGTCATTGTTTTTGTGTATAATGAGATATCGACGATGATAGAGTGAATATATTTCCTAAAGCAAGCCATTTGTTTCCAATTTTGGAATTCCTTTCATCAAAATAGTTTTCTTCTCAACAAGGTATATTTTTCTGTGTAGAAAAATGAACAAGGGCCTGTTGAAAACTACACTCACTGTGCTAAAAAACTGTCTGAGAAATCAAATTTTCATTCAGGATAAACTTGCTTATTGAGTCACAGAATCACCTAGTATTTTATCAAGGTCCAAAGAGGAAATCTCAGAACTGTGATTGGCACTGTGATCTTTGACACTGAAACACACAGATTCAATACTTACCTGTGCCAGAGGCTCAGATTCAACAATTAACCTTCAGAGTTTGGGAAAGCCTAACAAGTCACCCTCCTTGGTTTGAATAACACTCAGGAAAAAGAAAAAACCTGTTATCCTTTCCATGGAAGCAGTTCTAATTCTTCAAGTTAAACAGAGAAAAATAAAATCATGTAATTGGAACGCCAAGGCCACCCCCAGCTTCTCTGCTGAGCATTGCTTTTATCTGTATATTTTCACATTTCTTGAGTTCTAGCATTTCAAGAGTACAATGTTCATACTTTTAAAATGTTTGGACCTTGATGAAATAAATAGAAATAATATGTAATGTGGTAGAGTAGGGCAGATAGTTCATAATTTGCTTACAATGATTTAAATCTATATTTTTGTTGCCACAGTCACACTACAATTTTAACATGCTACCTCTTCCAACAAGTGGTTTGGACTGATGCTTCTTTTTCCTTAACTGTGATTTTTGTACACCAGTTGTATAACATCTTTTGATGTAGTTTCTCTTTTGTAGACACACTGGGGTCTACTAAGTGGTTCAGTATAACTATCCAGTCTGAGAGGATGACCTTTCACCCTCAACCCCAAAAAGAGCACTCTGGAAGAGGTACCATAATCTGGATTTAAGGCTTCTTACCAACATGTGGAGAGCTTGTTTCCTGCCTCCTGCACAAACAGTGATAGGAAAGTCAAGCTTCCACAAGGATTTAGCATTTACCCACTTGGTCTTAAGTAAATTCACGCTAGAGAGAAGACAAACCCTTATCCTACGCCTGTATCACTAGGTTGGGATGCCAGCACATGGAGCCACAGAAACAATTTCAGGCACCTGTTAGAAGGCTGAAAGGGAGAATGAGATTAGGACTGAATAGAGTTAGCATAGTAACTCCCACGGCAGGCCTGTCACTCATTCATTCACCTGTAAGGCCAGATGAAATGCTGAGTTCTAACTTACAGCAACAGGTAGATCTCTTCTCATTAATTAAATGAATGAAAAAGCGGCACCAGCAGTTGAAGGGACTTTAAAAGCAATGAATGGAGTGCTTCATTAAAAGCTAGATTTGGCTAGGAGACGTATCCCCAAATAAAATAATATGGTAGAGTGTTGCAAAGATGATAGAGAATAGCAATTCCTGCTATAATACAAGATCAATTTAACATTTTCTCACAGAAAGTAAACAAAGGAAAGTTTGACTAATATTAGCATTGGTTTATTTTTGAGGGTCTTATGTTTTGTTTTCCCATCCAAACTAAAGTGGAAGTGTAGATTCTATATGCTCTAGCTTGTCCCTCATAACGTTGGTTAAAAGTGTTGATAGTACTTCCATGTAGGCTTCAGAGAAAATTCAGCCCTGCTTTTCCTAAGAGTTATGTGCTATGGATTAAGTGAGTAAACTTGGCCTTCTTGAGCTGGGTGAGGTGGCACATGCATGCAGCCCAAGAACTCTGGGAGGCTCAGGCAAGAAAATCACAAGGCTAAGCCCCACCTGGCCAACTTAGCAAGACCTTATCTCAAAATAAAAATAAAGGGTTGGAAATATGGCTCAGTGCACTGGCTCGGGGTTCACTCCCCTGTGCTGTGAAAACAAGCAAAGAAAAACCTGTGGACTTCTCTACTCTTACGATGCTATATGTAAGGAAGCATGGTGGAGTTCCCATCGATGCTAGTGATCCTTGCAGGTCCCCTGATAAGTCCTGAATAACATGAATAACATCGCTCTCCAGTGTCCCTAAACTACCATTGTTAAGTCTATCTTTAAAGACCTTGGAATTCAATAAACAACTTCAAAGATCATGAGAAATAGAATTTGTTATGCTGCAATTCAATTCTGGGAATCTATATAATAACATATTTATTTCTGAACAGGAAATTTAATAATAACTACTTTTATTAAGTACTAACATATGGCAGGCACCTACTATGAAGTGTTCATGTTATTTATACCTAATCTCAGTGATAAAGCTGACAGTTGATGTTATTATCACTATTTTACAGATGAGGCAAAATTGAAATCCAGAGATGGTGAGTAATGGACCCAAAGTCTTACAGCAGATTCCTAAGTAGCAATGACAGAATTTAACATTAGGTCCACCTGATCTTAAATTTTTTTTGCTTCTCTTTTTCACCATAGTTTTAACATTACAGCAAGTTGGTTCAGGTTCTTCCTAGATTAGTATCTGAACAGAAGGAACCATGAATATTGTTAGTATAATGTCCTATACTGTCTCAACACAATTCATTCCTCTTTTCACCCTTCCCTTTCCTCTTTTTATCTCTTTCTTTACCAGATTACAGATGACCAAAGAAAATAACAGAATGTGAAGTAAAGCTCTGGTTTACACAAGAAGGGAGAAATTAAGAGTGTGTGGTCTGCTGGAAGAATTTGGAGAAGATTCTCCAAGACTTAAAAAAATCTTTACCTGACTGAGTAGAATTTGAATTATTATGATTATTACTGTACATTTATATCTTATTCCTGAAAAACTAGACTATACAGCAAAAGTTTTGAAAATTCATTAACGACAAGAAGAATGTTACACCAAATGCAAAATTTACATTTGCAATGCTTAATGTAAAGCCAATTATGACATTAAAGTTAAAATTAATTTAGTCTTAAGTCATTCAGATAATTGGATAAATATAATTTGTATATAATCAGTTTAATTAGCATGTTTTTATATAACAGTTTTTAAGGAAGAAAAAAATGTTTTCTGTCCATGTGGGCCTGAGTGGCAAAATAAAATTTCACTTCTGATAAATATTTATTTATTGCTTTTAGAAATGACTGACAGTGTCATCTTCAGGCTTTGTGGCTGTCAGCTGAAAGAATTTTGTAGTCACTTGAACCTGAATCCCGAGCTCTCTCATCTTCCTGTTGCCTCAAAACACTTGGCTTTTCTTGACTTTTTCAGTTGTTCTCCTCACCTGTTTGTTATACTTGTTATGTTGTCTTAGTGTGCTTTAGCTATAACTCACATTAACTACTTTGAGAGTATAACAAAGTAAAAATGGAACAGATGCTGATAGAATTTGTGCTCCTGCAGGATACTCGAGCTTTAAATGTCCCTGGTGTGGCCAGGTTTCCAATGGTAGCTAAGGAACTGCACAAGATTTTAATCAGCCCCAGAATGGATGACTGAATTTATTTACCTCATTTATTGAATTTCTTATGCATTGGTATAGTCATGTAAATGAACAAGTATTGGAGAATGGAATGGAATACATTCTGGATAGATCTACTTGTAGCTACTCTTACTTAAAATGGCCTATGGACGGAGAACAGTATGGCTCAGTGGTAGAGCATGTGCTTACCATGAGAGAGCCCTGGGTTCAATCTCCAGCACCAAGTACATTAAAAATAAATGAATAGGTCAATTGAGCCCAAGTTCAGAGAAACAATTTGAGATTATTCCAAAATAGAGTTTGAAAGATTAATAATAATAATAATGCAAATTTCAAATGTAGTAGTCTCCCAACTGAGCAAAAGAGACAGTGGAAGCATGGTTGTCAGGGCCGGGTAAGTCCAGTTTCTTTGACAACCACCTAGTGAATCTTTGCCATGTCAGGAGTTCAGCTGATAGCAGCTTCATTAGAACCATCCTTTCAGAGTTCATTGTGGGTTTATTTGATCTTGCAGGGCCCATCTGGACATCCACAGAGCAATCTTCCTATATGCAAATGAGAATTCTTCTTTTGTGTTTGTGGGCTGGAACAGAATGGGCCACCATGAGCATGGGAAATGGAGAAACTTTGGCTAAGGTGCATAATAAGCAGGTGCTAGACAGCAGGGAGGAGGTCAGATACTGCTTGAAAAGTCCCAGTGAAGTATAATCATTTATGAGCCTAATAAGAAGCTGTGACTTCAGAGGTTCCTACTCTAAAAATTGTCTATAGGCCCCTGTTAGAAGATGTCAGAGGCTGCTCTTCAAACATACATGTGAACTAAAGCAGAATTACAGTCACTCAGATCAGTAGTGTCCATAAAAGACTAAGCAAACTGCAATGTATGCCATTAGATATTTTTAACTGAAAACAGAATTTTAAACAGAATATCAATAAAGAAATTGAAAACATCACTTCTCACTTCTTCTAAATGTGAGTTTAGCTCGAACATCCATACATATATTGCTTTATGTATCACACATCACTTGTTCATTTTGGAACCAGAGATTGAGGCGTATGAATCTGGGGACAACCAGGGAAAATTTGTTAAGATTAAATCACACTGGACCCATGAATCACTCTTCTGTGTATCTCTGTTCTATTTTTTTCAGTGGTAGGAGTTTTAAGAGGTCCTTTATTTTGACTACTAAATGAATTTGCTATAAGTGGCTGTGGGATTTGAGAAAAGTAGCCACTAACAGTTGAACACTTATAGAACAAACAATGCTCAGTTTTCCAGAGTCTGTGGTTTTGGCCATGAGTAAAGCTGTGTTTGAATTTACATCACCTGACATGTTTCTGAAAGCATGTGTCATTAGAAAATACCGCCGGTAGAGAAGGGAAATAACATATTTTTGTGAAATGTTAACATAAAATTAGGCCCAGTGAGTGGTAACGTTTGCTACTCACTGGGAATGTATTTTGCTTCCTAACTTGTCTGTGACTTGGGTGGTTTTTGAATTTAGGAAGTTAGAATTCAGATGCGATGGACTTGATTTTTCCTGTGTCCTATTCTGAATCCTTATCTTGCCACATACAGAGCCAGGTATATTGTTGGGAGCAAACACTGCTCATCAAATTAAACATACTCACAAACTAATGACAGGGAATGGGAAGATATACTCACATTTTTAAGAAGTCTGTTACAGTTTGGATCTAGAAGATTCCCCCAAAGGCCCACTAATTAAATGCTTGATCCCAAGACTGTGATGCTATTAGGATATGATAGAATCCTTGAGTGGGGCCTCATGGAAGGAAGTTAGGTCATTGGTATGGCTTAAAAGTGATCTTAGGAAGCCTGTTTCTTCTTCTCTTTATTTTCCTTTCCTGGCCATAACCAGCTTCTTATACTATGAGCTTCCACCATGATGTGCTGCCTTATCACAGGCTCAGAAGTAATGGTCTGATTGACCATGGATTAAACCTTCCAAAGCTATAAGCTAAAATAAACTCCTTGTCATATTAGGATGAGTCTTTCAGGTACTTTGTTATAGTAACAGAAACCTAACTAACACCATCTATAAAAATTATACTTCTCTGTAATGTTTGCCTAGCCATCATAGAAGAGTAGAAAGATAAAAATAAAAACAATTTAAAATATAATACACAGGTTTTTTGCACATTGGGGAAGTGTAATTGACAGTACTCTGTGATTTATCTTTCTGAAATGAACACTTATTTTTCACATCAAATTAAGTTAAACAACATTTTTTGGGGGGAAGGATAAAATTATATGTGTCACTGTAGGACTCAAACTTTTTCTTTTACTTGTTCCAAAAGATTGATAGTTGTCCTGCCGACCTTTGAATTCAAAAAGGTATTTTCATGGCTTTGGAGCTTTTGTTTGCCTCATTAGAAATCCCTTTTAAGATGGTGAATTAATTTGGTGGAATTAGGTTAACAAGTCATATCTGAAGTATGCCAGTTTACATTGTGGTTTGTGGTGAGTTTATGGAGGTTTTGTGAGAAAACTCAAAGTGCTGAGAGCAAACCTTCCTCAGACCATAGTGCCTTTATGTACTAAGCACAGAATATCCTTTTGTGGTCAGGAGTGATGCGGCTTTAGATAATAAATATCTGTATAGAGATTTCCTGAGGTAGACTGGAAAGCAATCATTGACACTTTAAGTAGTTGATTTCACAGCTTTCCACGAGGGAATTGGAAGACTTTTAAAAAAATATATTGAAGACACATCATTTTGTAATCATCTTCTAATAGACAATAATGATCTAATCCCCTATTAGTTCTAAATACACCCCTTTGGGTACATGGGGCAGGAAATTCTGCATATCAGCTTCTGTATACATTTTGCATTTTACTTTTCTACTGTCTGCTGCATTTCCAACTTTTGGACAGGGAAAATCCAAACTTATGGCTCCCTAGTTATCACAAAAAGTCTTGTTAGGAGTTTGTGATGGAAACACAGGCACACACACACACACACACACACACACACACACACACACACACACACTGCCCCAGAACCCTGCAGCATGCTCACATTAACTGTGCAAACTGTTTCTCATTAATGTGTAATCAAGAAGCAGGCAGAACTCTGACTTTGAAAAATAAAATAAGAAACCAGTTGCTTTTCCCTGGACGCCGTTTCCTATTAGCTTGCTCTCCCCAACCCCCATCCCCAACCTGTTGTTCTAACTTAGTTTCCCAAAGAATAAATTCCCTTTTGGTCCCAGAACCAGTAACAAATGTGGAGAGGTGGGTTTTTGGTAATGAGTTAAAATATTCCAAAAGCTTAAGGCTTGGATAGCAGTTGACCTTTAAGTCATGTTGTAGCAGAAAAGTTAATTCACTTTGCACATGTTGTGGAGCAACAGGTGGTATAGATGACCAGGAGGCCTGCGTACATTCCTCCGTTTCGCAGCTCCTGGCCCCTGGTATTCTGGGATTTACACTACCTCCCCCAGGCCCTGACTGACAAGCTAATCGGTGTGCTGGGAAGCACTGTGCTATTGATTCCACGGTAACAGAACACCACCCTGTCAATGAAACTGCAATGAAATGCTTCAGCAACGCAGAAAAGGAGGCATTCGATTGTTGAGAAACTGGAAGAAATTTGCTTGTAGGTACTGCGGCAGAAATGAAAAGGCTCACAGGAGCAGGCCCTTGAAAAGCCAGGTTATTAAAAAGCCACAAAGCTGGAGTCTGGCTGGGTAGAGAAAAATAGTTATGGCTCGGTTGGGCGTATCTAAAAGGCAAAGTGGGGGGGGGTACAGCTTTCAAAATTGCATTAATCCCTCGAGTACTTAATTTCTTTTCTTTTATGGCAGCTTGTAGTATAGCAACAAGTATTTGAGCAGTTAATAATTTTAAACAGTTTAGCTTACCTTAGGCAATGTATCTTTCGCCTTAATTAAAATTTTATTTAGTAGGAAAAATATTAAAATGACACTAGGATCTATCCTCCATGATGGGAAGAATATGATGATATGAATATTTTATTATACAAACTATTATTAAGCAGCTGCTGATGTATTCTGTCTTGAGCTACACTTCAGTTGTTTGAAACAGCCACTGTTTCTCAATAATGTCTTGAAAGCCTCCTTCTGAAATATTTGAAAGTACCACGTTAATTAGAAACAGAGGCCCAACATGGGTCATATTTCTCATAGATTGAGTGGAGACCCATAAACTAGGTCTATGTATGGCTAATTTATCAAAAAGAATAGCCTTTTAACATAAATGGTATTCTCATAACCCCAACTGTTCATCACAAGTCACCAAAAAACATTGTTCTTAGTTATCTTGGTTAAATATTTTTATACTGAGAAAAATAAATCACTCCTTGTACAGTCACCAAAACTGAAGAAGAAATAGAGAAGCTAGAACTGACATTTGTGACCTTAATAACCTATTTTCTTACCTGTTATGTAGTTGTATGCCTGTGTGTGTGTTTGTGTGTGTGTGTATGCAGAAGTTTTTCTGGAGGTGTTTAAACAATGGAGTCTTATCAGTCTGTGGAATTTCAGTGATAAAACAAATCTTCAAAAATTACTTCCAATTTAAAATCAGACAGAAAATAACCATCAATTTTCATCCATATTTCTGTCATTCTTCTCTGCCTCTAGTGCTGGATCACTGTGGCATTAAGTAGTCTTTTAAACTTCCTAGATTAATTTTAATTTTCATTGTATGTTAGGACACTCTTGTCACCTCCCTCCCTGCTGAACCCAATAAGTGATTGGATACTGGCTGTTTGGTAAGAAGAAGGAAAGCTTGGAACATGGGTTACTGAAGATTAAGTTGTACTTGGGATCTTCCTCCTCAGTCTATGTCATCATTGTTCTGTAGAGTTGGCTATGCTGAGCCACCTAAATAACTAGTGCACACATGCTTTGGTGAGTGAGGAATCACAGGAAGAATAGGGCTAGGACACAAGTATGTGTGTGTTGATGAGAGGGAACAGGGCACAAAGGAGAAGGAACACTTAACTTGGATTGAGATAAAGTTGATTTGAGTGCCAATTCTGCTACTAATTGATAGGTACCTTGGGAGATGTACTTGCCCTCAAAGAGATCCAGCTGTTTGATCTATAAAATGGGGGAACACATCCCTTATACTGCATGAATTTTATGGTCTCTATCTTGACCTGAGATGTGATAAATTAACATCCAGCCAGAGCAAAGGGAATATTCAGGGGAGCCAAGAATCAAGTACATAGGGCTGAAGTCCATAGAGAGGAACCAAGGCTGTTTTGCGGTGAGAGAAGGCTACATGGGAAGGTATCTGGTAAGAATATGGGGGACTTTCAGATTTCAGGTGAAAAACAATTTGTGGTGAGCTTGAGAGAGAAGGTCAAGCAAGGAACTGAGTCAAGCAGGGATAGCTACTGTGGTAGACAGTCTGAACTGATGCTTATCTGCACTAGAACCATGAGTAGGTGGGGGGATTAAGAGATATTTAAGAGATACCATTGACAGCACTTGGTACTAAATTGGATATAAGATTATAAAGAACATGTCCTTTCCATGATACCCTGCAACATACATGCAACTCACTGGAGTTAATTTATGTTACACCGTTCTCTAGAGAAAACCTGGCAGCAATGGACAAGTGAGCTACTGTCTAGGTTACTTTCTCACTGCTGAGACAAAATACCCTACATTCACATGTGAAAGGAGGAAAAGTTTATTTTAGCTCACAGTTAATAGAGGCTTCAGCCCATAGTTGGCTGGCTCCAAGGTAAGGTGTCATGGCAGAGGGGAATCATAGAAGAGAAACAGTCCATGGCAGGGTAGGCAGAAAGCAGTAGACTTTCTCCTTCTTTCCCTTTTTATTCCATCCAGGCTAAAAGCCTATTGGTTGGTGCCACCCATACCTAGAGTGAGTTTTCCCTCTTCAGTAAGTCTATCCTCCACACCCAGAGCTATGTTAAACCAACCAGTGGACTAATCCAGTATCACACACCAATAACTCATTATCACATACCCATGATCCAGTCACCTCCAAACCCTCACATATTGAACCTGAGACTTTGAGGGGACATCTAGATATAAGCCATAATAGTTGTTTTCTCCCTTGCATGCTTAAGAAAGGTACTTTCTGGTAGGCAGTAGTATCACTTGTATTCCCTCACGCATAAGAACATATATTCCTATCCAACCAAGATAAATCAACGATGCTATCAAAAGAAATTCCCCTCTACCCTAATGTGTGTGTCTATACTTTCACATCTTAATTATTATTAGTACTTAAATAGTACCCAGTCCACTTTACAACAGGTCACATTTAGCCATTTTGGCTACCTAAATAAACTTCTGTGGCCTTGTCTATGGTAAGATCCAAAGTTGAGAGTTTGACCAAGTATGAATGAGTGGTAAAGCTAAGATCAAGAGCACATTTTGAAACTTTCTTTTAGGAGAGAAAATGCCAGAGAATTTTGAAAAGTGTGTGCAGATTTTGGGAAACTTATTTCCCTATTGCAACATGAAATTCATTGATTATTTCAGTACTTTTAAAGGCTTTTCAACTTGATAGTTTCCAACATATAAAGAGGCCTTGTGCTAAATTAATTTATTTCCCCAAGCATTCAAAACTACCTGAATCTCAATTCTAATTTGTTATTACATCCAAATGCCATTCACACTTTGTTCATTTAAAAAGAAACTCCATTTTAAAAAGTGACTCTATTTTCCAGGCACTTACAAACTTATTACCAACCTTCTCCCCCAACCCCTCCAAGTTTACTTACTTGTTAGTAAATTGGATTACTTTCATCAGTTAAAAGAGCTATAGGCTCTGGCATAAAGCTAACCATTGTCATATATACTTGCTTTGCATTGCAAAAATTACGAGGTTTCCAGCAAAAGTTAGTAAAAATGGAGAAGTATTAATTTAGATGATACATTTCTTACATTTGCTTACAGGGCTTGAAATCTAAATTTGAGTCATCCACCTCTGAGAATGTTAGCATTTTAAAATATTCAGAAAATGTCGGGATGTTGTAGAGCAGCAGCAATTTGGTGAGGTGAGGAATGTTAATATTTCCTTTTCAATCTAGCAACTGCTTACTGGGCACTTAAATGATCAATATACTGGATCTATTAAGATGACCCAATCCTGATTCAGAGAATTTTACATTTTACTGTGCTTTAAAAAGTGAGGTAAGAATGTGCTTATATGAATAATTGCCAGTTGAAAATATGCCAACTTCATTCAGCATGGAAAAATCAACTTTGGCATTGAATCCAAGTTAGTTAGTGCATACAAATATGGTTTTATATATATTTTAAATGACTTTCTCAAGCCTATTACAGCCAAGTCATGATTTTCTGTATGACTGGAAAACAGGGAATGAATGCTAATTAGTATGCATCGCAAACATATACTAATTCTCAAAAGAACTTTGTGGCCAGCTGTTTCAACATTTTTCCCTGTCAAAAGTTTTGCAGAGTCTACAGATTTCTGATCTCTACCTTTATCTACCTGAAGGATTGCTAATAAAGCTGTGACCTTGGTTAACAATGTGGAAGGCAACACAGGATTGAGGGAAATAAAGATTTACCTGATAATTATTCCCTGACTAATAATGACACATAGAGGTATTGGCTGCGAAAGACATGAAGTCTGTTTGCGAAATGTGCATGTATGTATTGGCGATTCTGCTCCGCTTCAGGGATTAATTCCATACTCCAGGTCTCATGCCATCTTCTACCAGCACCAAACAAAAAATAAATGATCCAGTTTGTATGGTTATAAAGTTTTGCCATTGTGATCTTCCCTGTCCCTTTTGCTATAATTACCACTTTCTTAGTTTCCTAAAACACACCTGTCTTCTCTATAGTCTTTGAGAGATTTGAATATTTATGTGTGTTTTTTCTCTTCTCTTTCTGGATTGATTATGTTCTTACTGACCATTAGCGGATGACATCTCAAGCCACTGCAAATCCACAGCCTAGTGTCCATCAAGACTCTCTTCCAGCCAGAAATACAAAGAAATGGAGCCACCTTAACAAAAAGGAAGAAGGAGAGAAAGAAGGAGATGGAGACTGAGCGAGGTGGTAGGGAATCTTAGGATGAGGGCCTGAGACAGGGATAGGAAAGAGGGCAGGAATGAGATGATAAGAAGGCCTCCTTCTGAGTGCCTTTTGCTTGCTACCACTCATAATTGCTTACACGGGAGACCTCTTCCGAGCATCTATTTCATTTTCCTATCTCTGGTTATTCTTTTCTGTAATCACAAACTTTCTGCTTCTATGAGAGTTTCTAATGCGGGTTTGGTTTTGTTTGTTGAGCACTCCTATCCTCAGTGCAGACTCAGTTTTGATTTGAGTCCACAGACATGGACTTGCACCACTAAATCTCAAATCTGAAACACAAGATAACTAAATCCACTGTGGCCATTGTGCTGGGGTCCTGTGCGTCACAGATACATCTGCTGGAGAGGCCTTCCACGTGGTAGAGGGGCTGCTGACTGAACATCCTCCATCACATAGTCCCGACTCTCCCCTATGTGCTGGATCTAAATTACAGCCAGGCCCTTGGACCTGTGGCTTTTCCCTTATGCATTCAACCAGCCACAGACTAAAAATACTCCAGGGGGGAAAAAAACTCTGTCTGAAATGAGCATGCACAACTTCTTTCCTTGTCCTTTCCTCCTAAACAGTAACTATAACTATTTATATAGCACTTCCATTTTATTAGGTTTTATGAGTACTGTAGATGACAGAGTATAGGGAGGGAGTGGGTGGGTTATATGTAAATACTATGCCATTTTATGCAAGGGACTTGCACATGTGTGGGGTTTGCTATTCACAGGTGCTCCTGGAACCAAACTTCCACAGGTATCGAGGAAAGACTGCATTATATCTACCCAAAGTGGAATTTACCATTCTTGTATCGTCACCTGTTAACCAGGGAATCTTGTCCACCTTTCCCACTTCTAAAAACAGAAAAGCAAAATAAACAAGGGAACACCATAATTCGTTTCATTCCCACCTTCAACAGCTCAGTTATTTGTATCCCATCTTGGTCCATAATGCCTTGTTGTTAGTTAATCATTACACCCCTTGCTCCTTGTAAAATGTCAGACAAACTTATCTTTTTGCCTCTTTTCGTAGAATTACCTACCTCGTGTTTGTTTTTTTCATTTTCTGCATCACTAGATTTACCTCCCAACTGCCTTGTCTTATTCCCATTTTGTCCGTTTAAGTCATTTGTTCAAATCGTCAGCTAAACATTCTGTTACCACTTTGACATGGGACACTTAGGAATTTACCTCCAGGCTCCGTGGCATTAAATTCACCTTCCTTCCTCTGGCTTCCATGTTATTCTCCTTTGCTTGACCTTCAGATCACACTACTGTGAGCTGGTTTCTTTTGCCTGGAGTCCTGGGCTCCTTACATACCTTCACCTCTGCAAGTGTCTGGGTTTTACTATGTCAAATCCTTTGCGTAAGACTATTTTCCCTAGAGAAAATGTTCCCTACCATGAAGAGCCTTAAATTTATGGTATTAATTAAAAAGTTGTAGCTTTTAGTAAAATTCCTAACTTTGTCTTCCTTGCTTAAAGGACAGCAACAGCTACACTTAACTGACTGCCTGACACATACCTTGTTTCAAAAGGCTGCATTCTACCTCTTCCCTCCAGAAGTCCATGATGTTGTTGATGTCTCTGAAATCAGCCACATCATCAACATTCCCTGCTTGGAAGCAACAGGTCTTTCATGATGATGTGTGAGAAGCTAAAGGAGGGTGGAATTTAAACAGACCAGAAACCTTGAAATATCCCAGCAAGGTGCCCAAGGCCCTGCATTAAATCAACTTGTCTATAAACAATGGAGAAAAGTGACGATATTCATTTAGGGATGGAAATTAATTTTAATGTATTTAAAACCACATTCAAAAACAATTAGTGGCCACTAATGGTGAAATGCTAACTGGACTATTTCTTCTTTATTACAAACCATTTGAAATTTCATTCCAACAGGGCCAAGGGGACCTTAGCTTACTGTAAGCTTTAGATTAGCTCTGATATCAGAGCCAGCATGACCCATGGCAGCTGGTAATGCAACACATGCCTATCATTTGCTGTTGACAGCATTAATAAAAACCTAATTTGAGGAAATTATGAAAAACCTACTCATTATGCAATCTGGTTTATGTTTTGGCATGTGGCAGTCATTGGCTTGATAGCTGAGAAACCTTCATTTCCAGGACTTTATGGCCTATGATTCAATTGCAGACTCAGCTAGAGCCCCTCACCTCTGCCATGTGTTTGATCTTCTAATTGCCTCAAGACATACACAGGTTTGCTTTATGATGCTGTAGGCCTCAGCCTAAGCTGTGGTGTGATGTACACTGAGATCTAGCGTTGCAGTCAGAAATAGGTACTTGGCTATTCCAAGAAACTTAATTCTGACCTGTCTATCAAGAGCATTCAGTCAAAATCTCACCCCCCCCACACACCTTAACTTGTTCCATATGGCCTCTTTGGACTTTCGAGTGGTTCTACTGTAGTAGAAAATTTCCTCAGGTCTAGGAGAACAATTCCCATTAGTCTTTAGCAAACACAAAGAGCAAGTGCAGAGTGACCTGTGCAGGATTACAGTTACCATTCAACTTGACGATGGCTAGTAAATAACATTGAAAACATTGTAATTGTTTTAATTAAAAGAGACTTTCCTACAAATGGTATCCTATTAAATTGATCAAGATAGAAAAATGTAGGCTGGAAATGGTTAGGAAAATCTTAAAGTAGTCTAGCTCTAAACTTTGCTTCTCCTCTTTCTTGCTGTCTTCTAAAATATGATACTTTGAATAAAAGAAACTTGTGGATTAGGAAAGAAGAACCAGATCTTCCCAATGGCCTTGGGCTGATGTCATAGAAGGAGCCAGATAAAGAGTGATGCCAAGGTGGTCTTAAACTGGTCAAATAAGATTGTTCTGGAACAGATTCTCTTTTTGTTTTATTCCTTATCGTTTTATGATTTTTCAGGAGGTGCATCAGAACAAGTCCTCCTTCTCCCTCCCCCTCTCTTTCTCCTTTTTCTTCCTTCTTCCCAACCTTTTCATCTCCTTCTTTCTTTCTCTTAGTATCTGATTCTAGTCATTCTTTCTCTGTCACATACACTTACTTTTATTTCAATTAGAACATTTTTTAGTTTCAAAGCGGTGAAGATAGGCAGAATAATTTGCTGAATTCAGCATCAGAATTCTTGTCCAATCAGGAATTTCAGGGAAAGCTGAAAAGTGGAGCTGGGATCTCTTTGCCTTGGCACAGGACCCTGTCTCTTTTATGGTGGTCTGGTTGCACACGAGGGAAAAAAAGCATTTCTGCTCCTCCAGTCTGTAAGTTCTACCATGAGGTATTTCTTCATTTGACTCAAGGCTCTGTTCCTTCTAAAATCAGACAGGATGGGGTGATCCTTTGGGGAGGGTGATTTTTTGAAAACTTTATTTCTTTCTTGTAATTGAATATTTATTAGAGTTGAGACAGCTGAGATTATCTCAGTAGACTCTCACTTCTTTAAAACTTCAGATTTATTTAGGCAAAGTTTTCATATATAAAACATATTCACTTTAAATACATGCTTTGATATATTGTAATCAATAGAAATGAGATGCATAACATTTTACACACACATACACACACACACACACACACTCGTGCACTTCCTGTATCCCTCATCCACCTTCTTAGAATTTGCTGTAAGTCGTATTAGATACCAACTGCTCTCTCTATCTGGTATCTTTGACTCAGATTATGGCCAAATGATCCAGCCACACCATTGTGTTTACCAGTAGTTCATCCTCTTTTATTGCTGAGTACTCTTCCATTGAATGGTAGAAAGACAATCTGTCCATTTGTTCACCTGTTGATGTATATTTGTTTTTTTAAACCTATCCTAAGTACAGCTAACCGAAGGATTCATGTACTGCCCTTGTGTGCACATATGTTTTCATTTTTCTTGGATAAGTACCTAGGAGTGGACTGAAGGGTTATACAGTAAGTGCATGTTTAACTATTTAAAATAATGTCATCTATTTTTCCAAATGTGTTTTACAGTTTTCACATTTGTTCCATTTGTTCCTTGGAAACACGAGCTATTGTCAGTCTTTTATATTTTTAATCATTCTAATTTGAGAGTAATAATACCTTAGAATGGTCTTAATTTATATTTGAATAAAATTCTACTGATATAATTCTACTGAAGGTGAACATCTTTTCATGTGTTTTTGTGTTATCTGTTCAAATCTTTTGTCTGCTTTTAAATTCTGCTATCATTTACTGAGTCATACTAAGTTTTTTTTTAAATATGAAATTTGGACACGTTTTCTGTTTTGTATATATGCATGACTAATGTTCTCTCCAAGTAGTTGCACAAAGCTTCATCATTATTTTCAAAAATTTATCATTTCATTTCAATTATTTATTTCTTCACATATATGTTGTAGTGATTTTAAGTTTGTAAGAACATTACTTTGAAACTTAAGAAATGATTATGTGTATCAATTATTCTGAGAGAAGCTATGCAGGTTTATGTTATTTTCCACTTGTCATACTAGATGCTTTTCCGTGTACTCTATTATTCCTTTAAGTTTTAAGTTTCTAATGTAGTCACAAATATTTTTACTATCTTTAAATATTTTCCACTGTATCATCTAGCTACCGTGTTGGAAAGTTGTTCATTTTTAAAATGCTTAGTGCATTATTTGGAACATTTAAGTCACTTTGCAGTAATAACTCCCAAATCATAATGTGTTAACATAATGAACACATATTTATTCTTTACATAAAGGCTCTGCAGCTCCAGGCACTTCCTTGGGGAAGGTGTCCTCATGTTTCAGCTCAGCGATGGAGTGGCCTCTGCCGTGGGGACACTAAAACCAACAAGTGCTACCTTGGCCAGAGAGAGAGGACTTAGCAAATTGAGCACTCATAAGTGAAATATTTGGGTATAAAAACAGATGAATCACTTCTGCTCATGTTCCCTGGACAGCACTAGTCCCTTGGGCATCACTATCTTCAAGGGAGGTAGGAAGTTATGCACCCAGATGAAGAGAATACGGTATCTCTAAACACTGGTCAGATTCCCAATTGTTGACTCAACAACTCTCTATTAGGTATAAGAATATTTCATTTTGGGAGGGGGAAGTCATGGCAGGTAGGTGTTCAAATTATCTTCAAATGGTGGTATTGTCCATTTAAAAAATAATGTAGGTTGGGTCAGGTATGATGACATGCCTGTAATTTCAACTACTGAGGAAGCTGAGGCAGGGGATCCCAAGGTGAAGGCTAACCTGGGCAGCTTCCTGAGACCTTGTCTTAAAAATAAATAAATAGATTTAGCTCACTGGCGTCAGCATCCGCCTGGCAAGTGCAAGGTCCTGAGTTTGATCCCTGGTTCTGCAAAAAAATAAATAAATAATAAATTAAAAAAAATAGATAAACGGCCAAGGTTGTAGGTCAGTGGTAAGGCCTTTGCCTACTGTGAGTAAGGCTCTGGGTTCAATTCCCAGTAGAAAAAAGGAGAGTGGGATTGCTGAAAACTTTCAAAATACAGTAATTTAAATTAATTACAATGGCTAGAGACATTCTGACCTTATACTTGAACTCAAGGAACACACTTCAAACCAATATATGTGAACTCTGCTATGATTTAACACAGAAAACCAGAAATTGAAAGAAGCTTCAAAATAGAATAAGCATAACTCATACTAAAAAAACTGAATTTTACAAATGACTTTTAAAAATCTATTGTAATAATCTCCTGATTTTTTCATTGTTTAGCAGTGTTAATGAATTATATTAGTATAATATTTATATTAAATCATCCTTAAATTTAGACTGAATAATCTTTAATTATTTTGTCTTTTAATATGATGATGTGCTTGATTTAATAGGGTTTCATATAATCATGTTTTATTGATATGTACTGGTAATTGGTGTATATCTCAAATTTTCTCTTTATTATTGTCTTTGTTAGGTTTCAAGGTATCCATTTCCTATATTTAAAAAACAAAACAAGAGGCTTTCTATTCTTCTCAGACTCAGAAATAGCTTAAAAAGCCTGGGCGGGGGATAAATACATTTATAAAATCATCTAAGGATTAAACTTGGGGTTTAATCACTGCAATTTTGTCATTTTTGCACTGACCTTTGTGTGTTCAGCAACATACACATGTGGCCTTCTTGATCATATTTTGGTGATTTAGTGTACTCAGAAAACTTTTTAAATTTATATATTTTCAATGTATAAAAATTATACTATTTTGTACTTTTTAAAAAACTTTTTTGTATTGATTTGATATTCGTTTATATATTTTTTCCTCAGAATTGATTCTTATATTTATCGATCATTTCTTGTTATTGATACATTTTCTTAGCTTTATTATACTTTTTCTTCTGCTTTTTTGTCTTCACTTTGTTGTTCTAAAGTCGGATTTAACTGCATTTCTTTACTCTTTAGTAATAGGAGAGTTTTACCTCTATGTATTTTCTTCTGCATATATCTTTGGCTACAATCATTACTTGACATTATGTAATAATCTTATGTGTCTTATTTTCTAGACAGTCTAATTTTCTTTTCTTTTCTTTGAGATACCTTAGTGGATAGGACAAATATGTTTTTTAGTCATGTGTTTCTTATGACATAATACTTTGATATTAATACCTCATTTAATTGTGTCAGTCAGAAAATATAACATTCCTGGTTTCTAAAACTGAAATTTTCTTGGAAGTCTAATATTTGCAGTTATTATAAATCAATAATTCCCAAATTTTAGGATATACAAGTATCCCTGGCAGTGCTCTCTGAAAGGCATATGTTCAGTCTCTTTCTATAATGCAGTAGTGGTAGAGAATCTAATTTTTCACCAGTACTCAAGTGCTCCTAGCATAAATACTCTCTAAGAAATGTAACCAGAAATGGTGGTGGGAACCTTGAATAAAATCTATATCCTCCATTTGTAAGGACAAAATTATATATTCCAAAGTAGGTTTTCATTAAATTATTTAAATCCTTGGCAATAACTTTAGACATTTTAAGAATAATTTGATTGAATATGGGAAATTAGGCATTTGCAAAAATATGGGAGGCATCGAAGGAGTGGGGCCCTAGCTAACGTTTGCTAGAAGGTACTAAAATGGACAATGGAAAGAATCTACTCTTCCTGACACCACTTCTGGTGCTGCCTCTCAAAACTCAGGAAACTGGAGAGAAAGGACACTAGCAGAGTGCTGCCTTCAAAGGTCAGTTTCCAGGTACCTTTGCAAATAGAAGCAGCTGCAAAGGAGTTGGACACATGATGGGTGTTGTGTCACCTTTCTGCCTTCCAAATTCTATGTAAGTACACCTGTGACAGACAGAACTAATTCACAAAGGAGTTGCAAAGGAGTCTAGAGGTCAGCACCTTTAGCTATCCAGTTGATACACTACAAGGATATTGTGATAGAATTTTAAAGCCTCAATGTGAGGCAGAAGCAACTTCTATTAGGGATTTTGTAGTGCTCATGAATGGAAAAGAAAGGTTCCATGAGGAGCCTAGAAACAGAAGTCTATGCTATATTCTATAGAAGGTTTATGATGGAGAAAGATAAGTTCAAGATGGTTTCATGTATTGACCATGCATGACCATAATACTGGGACTGTAATTGGACAAAATACAGAGGTCAAAGAGCTGTGGTGTGTGTGTGTGTGTGTGTGTGTGTGTGTGTGTGTGTGATTTAAATGGTTAAAAATTGAGGCAAGTCATAAATATTATTTTATAAATTTTGAGCTCAAGTTAATATAGAACTGTTAGAATGTAATGGAGTTTCTGAACTTAGCAGAAAGAATAAAATAACTGTAAAAATTGAGAGAGAAGCCATCTAGATGTTAAATATATATATAACTATATTCTATATTGAAGATATTAAAATAAGTATAAAGGATAATGTAAATTAGAGGCATTATTTTAAGTTAAAAATTGCTCATTGTGTTGGGATGTAGAAGACAAAGATTGAAGCTTTTATTCCATTTTTATGTAATACGTGCATGAACAAATAGTTTAAACTTTCTTGAATTAGATTTCTCTACAAATAAAATGTACAAGTTAGCTATTGCTGCATAACAAAACACACCCCAAGGCTCATTGGCTTGAAATAGTAAGCATTTAGTACTTCGCATGAGTCTTCAGGTCAGCTAGATGGGTTTTTTTTGGATAAGGTTGTGGTTCCTCCTGTGTCACATTCACTTGTGCTTTGGGAAGGCATCTCTGCTGATTTGGTTTGGCTCTCTTTCAGGTTTTAGAGTTGGCTAGCTACAAACTAAACTAGGATGGCTGTGTTTAGGACAACTGAGATCTCTTCTACGTAGTCTCTAATAAGACTTGAGCCTGTTTACTTGGCAAAGAAAAGCTTCAAGGGGAAGAGCAGAAGTGCACAAAGACTGTGGAGGACCAGGCTTGGGTCTGGAGCCCAGTCACGTTCTGTCTATTTGCGTTATAAAACCAGCTGAGATTCAACCAAGGAAATGAACAACTTGGAAGAAGAGATAAGAAAACTACAAATGGTTGTAGCTATTTTTGAATGAAGAAATTATATACAGACAATTATTATTTTTTTCCTTGGTGCTACTATTAATAAATTTTATATCTTGAATTTTATTTATGTTTACAAAAACTATACTTTAAGACATATTTATTATTGAAGAAATATGCTTAAATGTAAAATAGAGTATATATTCATCTGTAGCCTGATTATGACCTGAGGTGATTCTGTATTGAGAGTTTAGCTAAAACTGACTTAAACACATTTTCTTGAAATTATATCTCTTCTTGAAATTTCCATGAAATTAGGTTATTTTCATTCTGCTGCTTATCCTATCCGATCTCCCTGCTTTCCTCATTAAGTGTAGGGTTTCTGGAATATACAGACATTACGGAGGGCTTGGGAGGTGGTCAAGGATAATATGAAAACTGACTTCACAGCATCCCACACAAAACTTGACTTAAAACGTTAGGTGTATTTATTTATCAGTAAAGCTTCTCTGGCCCTGCTTGGTCCTGGCCCCAGAATCCCCAGCTTGCTTGACCCTTCCACCCTCTCTGGGGTCCTTTCTCATCTTAATCCTTTCTATGGTGCTACTAATCCCAAGTATTCTTGATTTGTTTTCCATGTAAACCAGTTTGGCCAATGCTCTGTTTTCTGTCTCCTTCCTAATATGACTTCAGGGAGAATTTACCCTTTTAGCACAAAGCATATCAATAAAGTATTTTGCTTTGACTATAAAGGAAGGAGGGATTGATTTTAGAAAGAAGTATGTGATATTAGTCTTTAGAGAAAGAAAAGTGGTGGAGTCATTACAGCTTTGAAAACATATAAAAATCCTCACCACATGCATGCATTCAGCACATATTTTGTGAACATCTACCATCTTTTAGACACTGTCCTCAGTTCTAGAAGTGTATTCTTAACTTTGTGAAGCTCACCTGATAATGCTGTTGTTTTTTCTAAAGGTGTTGGGAGAATAAAATATTGCTCTCAATGCACAGCATATAGAAAGACTTTTCTCAAAATCTTTAAATGTTATTTTTAAAAATTAAAGTGTATATAGCAATTTCCATGGGATATAATGGTAGTGTAACCTAAAATCAAGGTTAAAGAAAAACAGTGATGAATGTGTAACCAAGCTTTCAGGGGAAAATGTGATTAATTAATTAATCAACCAAACACGTATTCATAATTTCACCTTTACTATTGAGCAGTAAACTTCTAGAGATCAAGATGAATCAAGAAGATCCTATTTCGCACTTCCTTGGATCTCAGTTACCTCCCTTTTATACAGGGAGGATAGGACATTTCTGTAGGAAGAAATAAGAAAACTTTTAAAAGCTAAAGGCCAAATTACAACTACAATTCCAATGGCCATATCGATAGAGAGAAGTCTCTGTTGGTCACAACGTACAAAAGAAGCTTTGCAGAGGAAATGGGTCTTCATTCACCTGAGTAGTGTCATTCCAGTCTACCCCAAACTGAACTTAAATTGAATCAATTTGTGAATAAATAAGCTGAACTACATTTGTGTCTCAAAATTAGACTGGCTATTCATAAATCACATAAAATTATCTATTTTCTTTCTTTTCATGGCATATACTGGTCTCTCATTTCTTTGTCACTTCTCAGTGCTGCTATCTCTACGTGCACAAGAGAAAACATCTAATTCCTACCCCTGATGCAGAGTATAGGAAGTTAATAAAAATCTGCAAACTCCCGCCTGGGAGACAGTCTAACCTTCAAGAAGGCAAGAGGCTGGGGGTGGTAGTGGAATTCAATAGCCCATTCAGTGTTGAAAGGGGAACACTAAGGCTACTCTTTGGGTAAATTCATGCCAGATTTGGCCTGCAGCTCTCCCTGGGCAGTTCCCAGATGGGAGCAGGCTTTTGGCCTGTGGTGAAGAAGCTCGGAATAATGCTTCTTTGAATTAGTTTCAAAATAGTTCTGCAATGCAGACTGACAACTTCTGATACCAAATCACAAGAAGAACACATAATAGCATTCTGTTAAAGTAAGCATAGTACTACTAGAAGATATGGTTATTAATATAAATTAAAAAGCATGAAAAGAAACCAGAATAAACTGGCATCAGATGTCAAGCCTAGTAGTAAGACAGAGATTTTATCAAGCCAAATATGTTAAAAAATATAATAGTTCAACCTTATCCATGGGGCATACTTTCCAAGATCTTCAATAGATGCATGAAACCACAGATAATACTGGATCCTATATATATTTTTTCTTGCACATACATAAAATTTAATTTATAAATTAGGCACAAGACAAGATTAAGAACAACTAATACAAAAAAATATAACAATTGCAACAATGAAGGGTAGTAAAATTTGTGTGTGGCCTCTGAAAATATCTTCTTGTGCTACATTCACCCTTCTTCTTGTGATGATGGATGAAAAACAGTGTCTTTGTGATGAGCTTAATGAGGTAGGCACTGTGAAATAGCATTTGGCTGCTGGGTAAGACTTTCTTGAACACAAGCACTGTGGCACTATGACAGCAGATCTAATAACCAAAATGTCTACTAAGTACCTAATGGGAGGGTAACATATATAGTATGAATATCCTGGGCACAGGAATGGTTTTTCTTCTGGGCAAAGCTGTGCTGGGCACAGCAAGATTTCATTGTGTTACTGAGAACTGTGCATAATTGAAAAGTTGGGAAATGTTTATTTAATATTTTGAGGAGGATTCTGTGATAAAAGATAAGTAAATCGTTGGTATATAACTTGTACTTACATATAACTTTCCTAAACCAACTATGAAGCAATATAGCATGTTTGAAGTCACAATAAAGTAGATTCCTGCAAATGTACCTATAATACTTTGTGTGGGATATAAAGTAGACATTGAGATTATTGAATATATCTTTAAAATAGATAATTATATGTATATATCATGTACTGAATGATGTTTTGAAATATATATAAGTACATAAGTATATATGTATATATAAAGATATATATATACTTATAAATATATAAAGATATATATATATATATATATATACTTTCTGAGATGGTTAAAACTAGCTAATTAACAAATATTATCTCACTTAGATATCAATATCTCAATTATATCTGCTACATTAGTATCCAGTCATCCCATTTTTCAGGAATACAATATATTGTTATCCATTATAGTCACCACATTGTGTAACTTATTTGTCTAATTGTACTTCATATCTTTTGGCTAACATTTTCCTATTGTTTTGTACCCATCAACAACCCAGCCTTTTATAAGTACCATTGTGCTCTCTATGAGATCAAATTCTATTAGATTCCACATGGATGAAATCATGTTGTACACATCTTACTGTGTGCCAGCTTTTTCCCTCTAGATATAGTGTTCTCTACTTCTGGATGTAAATTTCAAGATTATAATTATTTTGTCACAAATCAGGATAGTAGCATGTATCAATTATAATTTTTTTTTTTTTGGTACTGGGGATTGAACTCAGGACCTTCCACTTGCAAGGCAGGTGGCAGAACCACTGAGCTAAATCCCCAGCCCAGTTACAATTTTTATTGAGGCACACATTTCTATCCAGTGCTACTATGAATATATATGGGAACAAGACAGTTATATAGTTGAGTTATCTACTTAATGCATCAGGATCTACCTCTCAACTTGGCTTCTTTGTGAGGAATTGGTCATCAGGGGGTAATGAATTTGTAGGAATAATTGAAAATGTTGCCAAGCTGTGTTTTAAAGCCACATTCATAAGGAGCATATGCTAGTCTAGTGTGTGCCTCACTCCTGCCCTGTACTTCAGTGTGTGTCCAAATGTCCCTTAAAAATGGTTTTGACCATTGCTAACTCGGCGTTATTCTGATCAGGCTGCCATAACAAAGGACCACAGTTGGGATAGCTAAAAAGATCAAGATGCTGACTGAACTGTTTTATTCTGAGCCTACCCTGTGTCTCCTCATGGTCTTCCCCATGTGTGTGTGTGTCTATATAATAATCTCTTACCTTTTACAAAGACATTGGTCACATTGGACAAGGGCCACCCTAATGACCTCATTTTAATTTAATCACCTTTATAAAAACACCATCTTAAAGACAGCCAAATCCTGAGCTACTGGGGCTTAGGTTTTCAGCATAGGAGTTTGGACAGCATACAATTTAGCTTATAATGCCTCTCTTTTTTGTCTTTGCTTTATTCTTCTTCACACATCTTCTTCATACACTTACTACTGTCACTTGACATGCATATATGTTGGCTTAATCACTGGGTATCAATTTCCTCTATTAAAATAGAACCTCCCTGAGAGTAAGGCTCTCTGGACTGTGGAGTTAAGGTAACTGTTCTTCAGAGAGCCTGTGCCTGCCTTGCTGTGGATAGTCCAATATTTGTTGAATGAATGGCTTTGGATTGATTTGTGCTTCAATGGGGAACCATGGGTTTAAACAAACAAGGAATGTCAGCAAAGGCAGGTATTTGTGAAGGTCATGAGACATATTCCTTTTTTCTGGTTTCTGTTTAGATTTCCTCCCAAAGGCTCATGAAGATGAGGTGGGGCTTTCTTTTTCAGAGGTAGTTGAATCTGTCAAGTGTGATGTTGGTGTAAAGGGTGTGTGATTACTAAACCATTACATGTGACTGACTAGATTGGCACTGCCCTAATCTCAGTGCTCTGAATAAGATAAAAAGGGACAGGTTCCCCAGTCGGACCCCCACCCAACCAGAAGGCAGCCCATCACCAAGCAGACCCACTACCTACATCCGCAGGAGCACAGGGATAACAGGAAGCCAGCAGCTGCCCCACTTAGCTACAAGAAAGCTGATTCTATGAAAAATCACAAGAGACCTGCTGTACCTGCTGCCACCCTGCTTCTCCTACCACCACCCTGTTTATCAGCCAGCCCAAGGCCCATCACCCATCGGACTCTAAAACTTTTCAACCTCTCCATCAGTGCCCCTCTCCTACCTAAACTCCCCCATGTCAACTACATGTACCCTCCTCTCAGTGCCAATGGCCTTTTCTCCCCTGGCCCATCTGCACCTCTTCATCAGTTGCTTGAACTTTGCCTGCCTCAGTGGTCTCAATCATGCCTCAGTCTGCCCTTACAAAGATGCTGTTAAGCCTTCTTGTTACCTTTGCTACCTTGTGTGCGCTATTTTGTTTCTGCTCTGCCATGCCTTGGAGTTGGTCAATTAGGGACTATAACTTCTACGAACTGTAAGCCAAGTAAACCCTTTCCCTTTTGACTTTGGGTGTGGTATTTTGTTTCAGCAAGGAGAGAAAAGTAATGAGAGAAAAGTAACTAACACATCTTATCGTCATTAAATACTTATTTTAAAATAAAGAACCTACACAAACTTCAAGTAAAGTTTCACAGTCTGTGGTAAAAATGTAGCTGTAAACTTACCAGATGAGCTTTTTAAAATGCAGTGTCCTTACTAGAAAAAAGAATGAACTGAAAGAAGGGAGGAAGGAAGGAGGGAGAGGAAGGAAGGAAGAAAGGAAGGAAGGGAGGGAGGGAGAGAGGGAAAGGAAGGAAGTAGAGAGGAAGGGAAGTGAAGGAGGGATGGGTGGGAGAAAGCCTGAAATCATTTCAAATATTGCTTGTCCTAGAACTTCAATATTTGGGTACTACTGTACTAGATCTACCTTTCTGGGCAGGTAATTATATTTTTTAAGGCTTTTCTTATAGTAATTTTTGTTTGCCATGTGAGAATTAATTTTATTTCCCATTTTATGTACAAAACTACAGAAAAGACAAGAGGAAAACCAAAACCAAAAAACCTCAAAGCATGCAGGAAACATAAAGATATATACACACGTATCTTCTGTAAATCTGTAGTTCTTTCTTGTTTTACATGATGATTTCAGAATGAAAAGGCTGTCCATCTATTGCCCGGAAGCTGGTGGCTGACCTGAAGGAGTATTGTGGACTTTTAGTGCAGCATGAGACATTCCATGCCTGAGTTCACCATGGATTTCCTCTCTGCAAATAATGTTCAAACTTAACGTGTGCCATATCCATTCAGACTGCTGTTCTCACTGCGTTAGGGTCTGATCCAGCAGATGCTCAGATAGGACCAAAATCTTGCATTTCTTACAGCTTCCCAGCTTATGCTTATATTTTCTAGGAACTTTAATTTAAAAACTCCTGCATTAGAATGATGGCAAGTGGCTATTTTTCCAGTACTGGGGCTTTTATGAAGAAAGATTGTCAAAGGCTAAGGTTATTCTATTCATGAGCAGGAAGGTTAAGGTAGAAGGTAAGTCATAAATCCAATAAGCCTCTGGTGGGCCAAGCTATTCCTGTAGCTGATTTCATGGAGGAAAAGAGGGCAACTAGACAGGCATTTCACCTACAAATAATGTATCATAACTAATTTGTCTTAGGATAAATTCTTTACCTTTAAATTAGCTCAAATTGCACTTGACTGTCAGACAGTTTGAATAGTAAAGAAGTATTTAGAGTAATAGAGCAGAAACTGTCTCTCTTCCACCCGCCCGACCTGATGCAAATTCATGCTTTGAGTGTCTTGCTAGGGAAGTTCTGGGGATGGAGCCCAGGCACTTGACAATGCTGGGCAAGCTCTCTGCCCCTGAGCCACATCCCCAGCCTGCTTTCTTGTTTCTTTAAAAGAGTTTGAGTTTTTACTGCATGTTCTGCAAACTGGAAAACTAACATCTGCCTCTGGTGAATCCATTTGTTTTCTCTAGCCGCAGATGTTGTGATGATGTCCGAATTTTCATAGCCCCACTAGCTGTATATGAGATCAGAAGAACCTTGACCAGGGGTGTGATTCAGGGCCGTCACCTTTGGGGATTTGGCCTTCCGAGACCAGGGAGTGAGCTAAACAGTGTGTTCATATGGGCTTTGTCTTCTGTGAACTTTGAAAAATTGTAGATACTTTTGTGGTGTTTGGTACAAAATATGCTCACCACTTCCCCTAAATAGTAGAAGATTTGGGTTCCATCTGGGTAAAATTCTGCTCCTTCATAAGCAAACAAAAAATTATTTTTAAACTAAATTTAAAAAGGAAAATTATAATACCTTTCAATTTAAAGAGTATCTTTAATTTTATGGATGGTAACAAAACAGAAATTGGACATGCTTTCATTGGAAGGCATTTTACTGCTACAATTTATCTTTAACAGATCTATTTAGTATCTATTGAAAGATCAACTTAATGAAGAGATTTGTGTCTCTTAGCTTTTAACTTAATAATTCAAGGCTAGTACCGAATTCACAGATCAAAGACTTAAGCCTTAATGGGTCACTTGCTTTTACATTTTAGAGGCTGCTGAATCATTTGAGGGTAGTTATATTGTTGCTGTTCATATAAATTTTATGACTATTTTCTGTGATGTTTATTAAAATGCACATTTTGAAGCAGCCTTCATGAGCTCCCAGTTTGTCTGGGCTTCAAATGATACTGGCACTGACAGCAGCTAATATATAGTTAACTACACCCAACCTCATTCTCATCTGTAAATACACACATAAAGAGTGGTACCTTGTTCCTATTACTATCTGTCTCCCTTTTAAATCCATCAGTTGCATCAAGCTTCATGTCTGTAAGATGTTGGGGGGCTTTATGAGTGCTGTCTAAAGAAATAGAAAACTGGAAGGTATTCAGGAATTGTGATTTTGATAAATCAGGCTAAATATGTTCCCCTTCCCAATTATTTGCTGAATCAGGACAAATGCATGCATGCTTTATATTGCTTTCAATATTTGAACCACAGCACCCAATTATAAACTATTGAGGAGCTAGTGATAAAAATTTTGAAATAATGTCTATACCTTTAATAAAATCAGACCGTATGGTATTACTGATGTTAAAAAGTAAATGGTTTTATGAATAGAGTGGAGACTACAGTTGATTTAACAATCACATAGCTAAGTTTTTCATTTGGTTGTCATGTCTGGTTGATGCATTATCATCCAACTCTTTTGGGTGTAAGAATCGTTATCAGTCCCACATATGGGTAAAAATAACCTTGTTGATCCATGTATATATTGCTAATTTTCCCTTGATATATATTCTTAATTTTTTACTTTAAGATAAGGGCCTTGAATTTTAGCCAGATTTTAGGCTGTCAGAGAAAAATAAAAGAACATGTTTCCAGCCTTCTTTGAAGCTTAGTTTGGCCATGTGGCAAGTTTCTAGCTAGGGAGCCGAGAGTAGAAGTGATGTAGGCGACTCCCAAAAAGGACTTTCAAAGCACAGACACTGTATTTTTCCTTATTCTTTTTCTACCCTCTGGATAAAACAAATACAGCATAGTTAAAAGCGGAGCAGGCATCCCGGATGATGAGATGACTTTTAGAGTGAAAGTCACACACAATAAAGCAAGAAGCCCGGACAGCTGTGTTCTTCTGCATTTTGTGGAATGGGACCACCAGTAACCACTGATTTGCCTAAAATGGGAAAGAGTAATTTCTTATGTTCCTCATTGCCACTTGAAATTACCATTGTGCACATTATAACCTAGTCTTTCTCTGTCTTTTCTTTTTTTTCTTTCTTTCTTTTCCTTCCTTCCTTCCTTCCTTCCTTCCTTCCTTCCTTCCTTCCTTCCTTCCTTCCTTCCTTCGTTTTCTGGTACTAGGGATGGAGTGCCAGGGCCTTTACACTTAATTACATCCCCAACACCCTCTCTCTTTTTTGTGACAGGGTCTCACTAAGGTGGTGAGTCATGCAGACTGGGCTCAAACTTGCAATTCTCCTGGCTCAGCCTCCACCCTTAATGCTGGGATTATGACATGCTCTTAAAATGCAGCAATAAGGAAATAGACAATCCAGTTAAAAAAAACAATCCCAAGATCTTAACGGACATGTCACCAAAAATGATACGCAGATGGAAAATAAGTATATGTAATGATTATTTGCATCTTATGTTTTCAGGGAGATGCAGTTGAAAACGAGGTATCATGATATATCTATGGGAATGGCTAAAATCCATAATACTAAAAACACCAAGTATTTACAGTCTGTGGAGCCACAGGAACTCCTATTCATTGTTTGAGAAATAAAATACCTACAGCCACTTTGAAAGACAACTCGGCAGTTCCTTTTAAATTAAAAATCCTTCTATGCCATAGGTGAATAGATTAAGTGTCAGGCAATGGAATACTATGCAGCCCTCAAAAGAAATGAGCTATTATGCTACTGAGGCAGATTACTAAGATTAAATGTATATTACTAAGTAAAGCAATCTGAAAAGGCCTATGTGTTGTGGTGCTGGCTGTAGGAAATTCTGTAAAGGGTGAATCTGAGGGGATAGGAACAAGATCAGGGGGTGGCAGAGGCTGGGGGATGGAGGAGGAGATAACTGGAACACAGTGGATTCTTAACATAGTGGAATTACTCTGTATGATATCATAGTGGTGGGTAAAGGCCATCGAGTATTTGTCCAAACCTACAGACTATAGAAGCCTGACAGTGAACCCTGATGTATGTTGACCATCTGTGCTGTGGTCCATTCTGATGTGCCAGTGGAAGTTCCGCAGTTGTAGAAAATGCTCCACTTTGCTGGGGAATACTGATAATTGAGGAAGCTGCGTATATGTGTGGACCGGGGACAGAGGGTCACCTGCTTTTTAATTTTGCTGTGAATGCAAAAGTGCTCTTAAAATGAAGTATTTCATTTAAAAAGCAGCCATTTTAGAGGATAGCCTAAAAATGCATGTGCAACTGTGACATAATTTTAGGTCATCTCGAATCATGGGGCCTCAGAAGAGTAACATGAAATAAAATAATGAAAAAACAACTATTAGTTGGCTTATGAACTTGTGGGTTTTTTCACTTACCCAAACTTATTGTAGAGACAATATAAGTAGGAAGATGCAAGAAACAAAAACAAAATAAAACCAAACCAAAATAAAAGAAAGAAAGGGGGTTAGGGGGAGAAAGTCAGTTAAGTGGAATTTAAGTTGTCAGGCTATAGTGTAGAACTCCATTACCATATCTTCTTTTTTTTAATAGTATTCTCTGAAAAGCACTAGATGTAATAAAGTCAATTTAAAATTTGTTCTACCAATCTTTTGCATCTGTAATTTTCCCATTAAACGTAAATGCCCGTGAGGCAAGCTATTTGCATTACATTGCATTTGCAGTCTTTAAAACAAACTATAAATCCCCTCCTTGTTTCATGTGATTGATGCTGTGTGTATAAATACCACCATAAACCTCAAAGGGGGCTAACAGTGACAGTAAATTAAAGTTTTCAAGTCTGGCAGCATCTCAGCACTCCAGCCCTTGATCTTAAGCAGCGTTGTTAACCCCCGCCTTATTGCCCTCCTGAACCTCCTTTTTTCCCTTCTTTCCAGCTCTGCCCCCCATTCTGATTTCCTTGGGAAACACCTTCCTGGCTATACAAGTCACACCAGGGCAGGAATAGGCAGTTAATTAAATTGAGGCAGCAACTGCTTGCTGGAGAGCTGAAGGCCCTGACTTGCAGCCCTCCACTATTTGAAATCAGGAATCTTGGGGCCCCTTCCGTCTGTAAACAATGGGCAGCTACAGAGATACTGATTAACTGGCCCAAACCCCATGATTAGTTGCTCTCATGGGGATTGTCTTCTCTGAGACCCTCCCATCAGGAGTAGAAGGAGTGACCAGTAGGCCAGAGATGCGGGGGCAGAAGAGGACAGAAAAATGCCAGCTATATTTTTCAATTCCCAGTTATTAAAAGACTTCTCCACTCTTACTAGTTTGCTCCCCATTTTAACACTGCATAAGAGATAAAATTATTTTTTGTTAAAACTTAAAGGAAGACAAAGGGAATTCTTTTTCTATATAAGAAGGTTTACTTGATGGTGAACAAACAAATGTCTCTCTGGAACCTCAGAAGGCCCTGTAGTCCATTAATCAATGGGTATAACTGGCAGATTCTTTCTTGTCTCTGTCTTTTAGCAGTGGGATTGGATTTGGAGAAAACTCAAAACAGTGATCACGGAGAAGTCATAAACATCAACTCTTCAAGTCTGTTAGCCTCCCATCTTCATGTGAAGTGATTCTCTGCTGAACATGCAACTAAATTCCTTGACAGACCTCATGTGATTACTCCCCATGTAATGCTAAGGCTAATTGATTCAGGGTGTATTGGGGGTATTCATTGTTGTCTCCAGTGCTTCTCATAATCTTTTTTGTATTTTTTCCCAGAGTAAGAGGAAAATAACTGTAAAATCTCATGTGGATTTTTTTCTAGCTATGTGTTTCATATGTGACTTCAAAATAGGAATGTAAATTAATAGACTCTCACAGCTCATATATGCAAAATTCTTGTGGGAATGGCAAATCTTCAAGGATGGGTAAATTATTCCTCCAGAAGGGAAAGGAAAGACACAGAGGAAAAGCAATTGGTAGTGGGGGAGGGAAGAGAGAGGAAGAGAGGTGAAGGCAATGAGAGAATGAAGCTAATTAATTAATTTAGGCTATTAATCTAGAAGAAATGTCCTTTGACGATCTCAGAATCAGTGGTATATCCCAAGTGAGTATTGACAGAAACATTGAAATATATTTGGAAAACAATACTTACATGATTTTAAAATTTCTTCTAGGGTGATTTAACAATGTATGTAGAAGAATACAAGAAATACAACACACAGAGGAAAATCTGCCCAAGACAGATTTCTTGAAACATTCCTTTCTTCCAAATGACAAAGCTGTTCAGGTGTGGAACCTGTTCATTCTGTTTCCTGGATGTCTGGTTCAGTGGCACCAGAATTCTTAGGGTAGCTTGTGGCAATCCATGAGTTCTTCTTCTCATGATTCTGCTTTCGCATCCATGTTGTAACAAAACTGAAAACTTGTGATGACTTGTTCAAAGATACATAATGTTTTCATTTCTTCAAAGGACTCTTGGGTGATATTTAAAAGTAAGGAAAAGAATGATGCAGAAATGCAAAGAAATAGCTATTTTTGCATCTCCTTAACACACCTGTCACCCTGTTTCAGGATTTGACATTCTTTGACCTCTACAAAAATCCCACAAGACAACCTCATTTTTTTGCTATCAATAAATGGGGGAAATAATGTCTAAGAAAATTGTTCAAGGTCGTCTCACCCCACAAATAAATGGCAATGTTTTCTGGCCTTAACTTTTTGTTCTTGAAAATTTGCGATGGAGCATGACCATAAGTACAAGACATGAAATCCTTACAGGAGGTCCTTAAGGACATGACAGACACCAGGATCCAATGAACACCCAGCTCTAGTCTTTTTAAAAGGTGTACAAGCGTTACAGAAGAGTTTGCAGTCTGGCCTGAAGTGTTGGTCAACTTGTCATTGCTTCATGTTTCTCCTGTGAGGGACATATCAAACAAGGAACCCAAACTGTGCCTGTGTGTGTGTGTGTATGCGTGCACACATGCGTGCACACACACACACACACACACACACACACATACATTGACCATAAAATGAAATAATGGGAGACTAAGAGAAAAAGGCGTGTTTTGGAATTTGCAGAATTTGGTGCAAGGATTAGAAACAGGGAAATCTAAAGGTAATACCTTAAAGCACACAAAGGTTATTTTCAAGACCATATGAGAGCCCTTCATAAAATTAGGCATTGCCTATCCACCCCTACCTCTCTCTAACTTAAAGGTCCCCAACACAAATATACCACCAAAATTCTCCACTTAAGAACTCTTCCCCTTTTGATTTTCTTTCTCACCTTATACCTCAAATCTTAATTAGAAGAATTTAATGTCTTAAAGGCTAATGGTGAAAGTCATTTCCATCTGTACTTAACTGTCCTCATAGTGCTGTTTAATTTGACTAGCAATAAAAGGATGTAGTAAGCAGTAAGTAATAGGGGGTATGACTACACTGGGAAGATCCATGTACATTTGTCCATTGTCTCTGAGGATTGGACCTCATGGTCATGGACCTGAAGACATGTAAACTGTGAGTGAATCTTAGATGGCTTGTTGGTCCTCTTAAATGTTAATCATGAGCACTAAGAATTTATCTTCTAACAAATCAACTAGTATCCTTTAATCCTTTGATGACTGCTTCACTTGTACACTGAAAAAGTGATCATCTTTAAAAAGAATACAAAGTAGAATGAGGTATAGAGTACCCATTCTTAAAGAAAATGTAGTCTACTGCTATCTATTATGAAATGAAATATAGTAAGTGAATCAGATGAGGTACAAAATGTGATGTGAATTCTGAAATGAGACAGATGTACTACAAACATGTGCTAGTAAAGAAAATGACCTGAGAAAGACATAAAGAAAACAGAAATAATGAAAGAAAGAAAGGAAGGAAGGAAGGAAAGAAGAAAAAGAAAGAAAGAAAGAAAAAAAGAAAGAAAGAGAGAAAGATGATTTCTACTACCAACATCAGAGAACCATATCCCTTCTCAAGAGGTAACTGACTAATGGAAGATTGAGGTCCTTGAATTCAGATTTAATCTGATATAGGAAGACTGGCTATAGAGATAAGACTGAAAGGTGAAAACACTCACAGGAAAACATAATCAACAATTACAAAGGTCGGATGGTTGGCTTCTCACTCCAAGAGGAGTTCTGAGTATGGTGTTAGGAAATTAACATTGATTTTAGCCATATTAATTTTTTATACTGCAGGTCCTTGCTGAGGCTACCATGTATCAACGTGTGGAGGACCCACAGAACAGGGCAGAGAGGGACTGAAAGTGCTACCCAGAGGGACAGTTGTGTCCAGCAACTCAGACAAAGGCCATCCATGGATTGGAGTCCAAGAGGTGATATCTTGGGATATAAAGGAGTAAATGAAGGGTGGGAGGTAGTAAATGGATTGACATGGACTCAAAGGCATGGTTCCTAACATAGATGTGAGGGGAGCCAGGAGGTGGCTTTTCAAGCCAAGGTTTTGCCACCCACTGGAAGGAAGGCCACAATGAACACTGGTAGCTTTGTGAGGCTTGCAGGCCAAATGGGGACTGTGGCAAAGCCACAAGTGGGTGTGCTCTGTCTAGTGGGGCAGTCACAAAAGCCAGGCCTTTTGTTTGCAGAGAAGAATGGAAATCTGCTATTCCCAGGTCTGACTTTTCAAGGAAAAACATACAAGTATATTTTTTTATTTGAACAATCTTAATTAAAAAAATGTTTTAATGCCACTAATTCACTTTTTGTTATCAGTGCATTACAAAGAAGGGGGGAGAATAGGAACACAGGGGATGGCGTATTCTAATCTTCCTTTGTGACATAGTAAGTTCTAGTTTGGTTAATTTGCTTTTATTTGAATTTATTCACTTGGACTGGCAGTGTAAAGTGATGATGATAATGCCTTGTTGGTAATGTGGGAAACAAACCAGAATTTCCTAGTTTTCCACTTTGAGAGATTTGCAGTTATTTGATCTATTTCATCATTAATTTTTCTCAGCTAGGAAGACATATTACATACAGAAAATAGACAATTCCGAATTGTGTACACAGAATACATTTGCAGCACTGATTCTACCATGACTCTGAATTTTTGTTTTTTTCTTTTTTGAAGTTGTGAATATATATGTGTGTGTGTATAGATTGCTTATGTTTTTAAAATTATTGCTATTATATTAAAGGTGGTAAAACAACCCCTCTGATTTATTTTTTCCTTTTATGCAAAACCAAGAAAAGGTTGCTAACCAAATTACAAGTCAGGAATTTTGATATCTGTCATAATCAAACTGTATCGATGACACAGACTATAGAAGACCATGCTGAAATCCATACGGGGGGAACCAGTTGCAGTGGACTTATTAAGTGGCCAGATATCATAGGACAGCACACCATCAGCATTCTGCAAGGGCAGCCTCTCCACTGACCAGTGCCAATGCTAAGTGCATCTTCTTTTGATAGCATAAAAACTCTCATCCTGGTCTGGTCATTAGTGATTTTTCAGGAGTTAATTGATTGTGAGGGGTTAACTGGAAGCGAGAAGAAGAACAAGGTATAACTTCTTGCTATCTACCAGGGAAGCAGGAATAATCATAATGATGGCTTGCTGCATTAAGGTATGTGCACCAAGTATCCATTTCAGTCCAAACAGATCACAAACATAACCCTCCTCTTCAATCACCCTATTAATTTGGAAATGCTTAGACCTAACATTCAGCATAGGAAACTACAGACCCTGCCAATTAGAATAAGCCACCCTGTCCTACGAGGGTTACCACAGTACTGTTTCATTTAACCAATAATGATAATTTAACTTTGAAATAACCTTGTCATTGTAAAAAGAATTAAAATTATAACTCTTCCACAGTCTTGGTGTGCAGCTTCCTGTAGACTATCGTGTGCCAAACTTGAAGTAATAATCCTCTGTCGCCCCATATCCCCAGGTCTTGGATAAAAATGAAATGTACATTTCATAAGAAGATCCCAGTGAGCAGTAATAAGAAAAAGCATTCAATCATAGTCAATTGGCTAAAGCTGTGGGTGCAGGCTCAAGCTACTGTCTTCTTTTAGAAGGACAGAAATAAAAAGATTAAATAAAAATATTTCTCAGCACCCTATCAGATCCAGCTGACTAGGGAAATGGACGGAGTTGTGTTTATAATAATGTAAATATAATTGTCAATGGTTAATTTAGAGTTAATATATGCATATCAATCAGCTCAGCTATAATAAAGACTCCAGTTAGTATAATTTATATTCTTTTAAGTCTAGCCTAAGGTCATATCAAAATATATACCTGATGCCATTGCTCCCTGACTCTTCCATCAGAAATGGGTAAAGGAAGTACTTTTTTCCCATTAAATGTATGAAAATTCTGGTGACATTGGGTCTTTGCAGTGTCAGGATTTTGATTTTCAGAGTTGTCCATAAAATTGAAAACAAACTGTCCAAAGTATATTTTGACTTTTAAAAAATCAAGAAAATAATTTGTCTTTGTAAGTTTGATAGACATTTGAATTCATTTTTGTTGTGCTTGTTGGAAAACATTTCGATAACAGGGAATTATATCATGCTAAATATAAGTAAGTCTTATTCCCCCAAATAATACACAATATCCATAATGGTCAAACATTTTCACATTGCCATTTTTAAATCTGCAGAAAAGTAAGAAGACATCTTTCAGAATTCAGAAGTTAAAGACAGTCTAAATTGCCCAAGCTGATGTGTTTTTTGTGCAAATCTAGAGCAAAGCTTTTTCCCCCTTTTATCTAGTAAAAAATCTTTACCGTGCCCCTTCACATATTATTAGCACATTTACTGCTGCTCTGAAAGAGTGAGAAAGTTTCATTCATTCTGACTCACCGTGAAAGGAATACTACTCAAAGTTCATTATAAGCAGGTGCCACTGACTACATTGGATAAAAATTCAATGGCACCATGAAAGTCCAACATTAAAAAAATATGCTTTGAAATAATAGTTGTTTAGAGAGACCTCAATGGATTCTAGTGCTCAGGAACCTTCTCCTGGGTTGTGAACAATCAAAGATTTATTTGAGCTCTCTGCTCACTGGGAAATGAAGACCCAGAAGCTCATTATCATGTCTATTAAAAAGCAGAAACTGGGGTACATCTAAGAAAAGATGTATTACTTTTTAAACCGCACTGCAAACTGCAGACCAATAGGGACTTGAACTATATAAAAATACTCTCAGAAGTGGGGGAGGGGGAGTGGGAAGGAGGTGGGAGTGGAGATTCAGTCTCCCAAACAGCAGGGAAATACATGCCACCAAGTTCCATTGTTGTCATGGTTTTGGCAAGGTGGCTTTGTCTGTTCCTCTTGAAACAGGATTTTCAAAGTCAGACTTTTGGTTTAATCTGGGGACAGGATGTGACTTCTCAAAGAACTTAAGGGACCATGCTGTAGGGGAGGTGAGGGAGGTTCAGTGAGCAGTGACCAGTTAAATTCTAGTTAACCCCAATTATAAACCTTCACCTTTGCTAATTAGATTAATTAGTCAGCAGGCAATATACTCATAAAGTGTACTAGAGCCAATATTGTGCCACAATATCACAAGATAAAAATCATTATGGAGGCATGGCTCATTTCTTAAGAGTAGATCTATAACCAATTTCTGCAAAGCTAGAACAAAGTTGAATTTAACCATAAAGTTGGAAGAGCCATTAATTATAATATTTGCTTCACAACCCCCCAGAATATGCCCTGTAAGCAAATTCTATCTCAGTGAAAAGCTTTCCAAACTCAGGGTTTAATAAAATGTTAATTAAAGTCAATGGAAAAGTCATGTTCAGAGAAAAATGTTAAAGGTACTCAAAGACATCCTTTATTTTCCTCTTGACTGATCCAAGCATGTTGCCTATTTCTCACAAGGTCCAATTTTTCAGTGAGTTTTGTGCACAGAGAGACACAACCCAGAAAAACCTATTGCACTTCTACAGCAGTTGTCTTCACCCAGTGTCTGGCCACTTTCTCATTGAAATGAGCGATTACTACTCTGTTTCTAAAAAAAAGACCAGAAAAAAAAATCTTACTGTACAATATATTGTGCTTAACAGAAAAAAAAAATGAAAAACTATAATTTTATGCTTAGAACTCTGGTAGGATCTATGAATGGGAATAACCCAAGGAAAATTTAGCATCAGTGTCTACCATGCGTATTTCCCTATGGTAAAAATAAAATCTTTCAAAAGTGGTCCAAGTTGAAGTGAACAGAGGATTTTTTTATCCTTGAAAATATGTTAGTAAGTCTGCAAAATATTGTGCTTTAGAACTGGCTGAAGGGCAAATAGTTAGCTAGCATCAGTATCATCCTGTCTTGAGTGATCCAGTACCCCAATGCCTAAGGACACAAGGCTGCCAGTGTTTAATACATGCTTCAACTTACAAAAGAAATACTGTGGCATCTTCTTCTTTTATCTGTTCCACAAAGGGAGGCACTGGAAAATAGATATTTCAAGGGAATCTAAATTGTATTTAGGAAGTCAACATTGTTTTTGGTTGTGAGGGTACTAAGAATATTACTGGCAGATTTTCTCTTTTAACTAATAAAGCAATTCATAGTAAAATGGATCAGATTATGGAAGTTACTATAATACTGTGTGTGCACGTGTGCATGTGTGTGTGTGTGTGTGTGTGTGTGTGTGTGATCTACCTAAGACCAGGGCAGTGAGTGCTCCTTCTGTATCACCTGAGCCAGACCTTGTCTGTCACCTGTTGACTAGAGAAAGGAGACAAAGCCAAGCTTTGAAATCAGGGCACAATAATGCATGTTGACAATAAATTATCAAAACAATAATCATGTTTAGCCAATCCCTTTGTGTAAAACTGTTATTATGATTCCAGTGCCAGCTGTCTGAAACTTTAATTTAAGCGCTTGCTTGAGGCAAGACATTTGGAATGCTAGTTTAGAATGTTTTATAGCTCAAGCAATATGTTTTACTAACCTCAAATACTGTGATGATGGTGTAAATGGTGACTATAATTTGTACGTGGGGGGCTCCAGGGTGAATTTTGCTTTCCTTGTAAGGTGTTTGTTGCATATCAAAATTCAGGCATTTGTGAGCTATCTGGAGCAGGCTACCCTAAGGGACCCTTGGAGGTGCATCTACTTACCTGTAGGTGAGCACTGCAGGTGTCTAACATTTGAAAGTGCCTTCAAATTGCTTGCAAATAGGAAGCTTGCTCAGAAACAGAAATATCCCATGAACAGTGTAGTGCTAGAGAGGCCATGGTTGATTGGTAGGTGCCCCCCTCTGCCCCAGTTTAGTTTGTTTCTTTAGAACTAGCCATGCTTCTAACCCTAGACTTTGGACAAAAAGGCAAAATCAGCACATGTTCATGTTTCCCAGATAATATATTAGCACTATGTCGGCATATTTAAAGAATGATTAAATTCTACTTTAAACACAGTACATAAACCATCTCTAAGAATTTTAACAATTACCCTTATTATGCATAAATGATGAGGACTATGAATTTTGGAAAGGCAATGGCAATGTAAGTTTAGTTACAATGTATTGCTTTTAATTAGGATATTATCAAGGTAATATAATTGTGGAAAAATCTATGAAATTAGTATCAATAACATTATTTATGCCATTTTTAAAATTTACTAAGCATCACACAGGCATTATCTCATTATCATAACAGTGTCCTTGTCACAATCAATCTAATCTTATAGCTGAAGGATTAGAATTTGAGAGGTTATATCATCAACTAGGTCATAGATCTCCCAAGAGCAACATTCAGTGCCGCACAATGCAACTTATAGTTTTGTGCATTTCCTTTTTAATTCACTGAAGCACCAAGAATGTTAAGTATTCTTCCAGTCTTAGTTTTTCATTTCCAGACACAAGAACAATCAACAAATGTTAAGTTCCAAATTCAAGGTCTAGGTTCCTAGGAAAACATCTTCCAACTAAGAAGATGTTTAGTATCTAATAGTTGTTCTGAAGATATGGTAGGTATCTAATAAATCTTGGAAATAACTTGACATCTAAAATCCAAACCACATTGTATCTTTTCTCAGTCTAAAAACAGTTACTAAGTTCTAGAAATGTCTTCTACAAGATAAAATCTATCTTGGTAGAAATAGGTGAGAAAACATACTGAACCTTATTGAAAACATCTACTGAAAAATACTTCTCCGGCACTAATTTTTTTGTGACGCGTTCTCACTATGTAGTTGAGGCTGGCCTTCAACTCACTGTGTCATCCAGACTGGCCTCAAACTCACAGTGACCCTCCTGGCTCAGCCTCCCAAGGTCTGGAGTGCTAGGATTAAAGGCAGGTGCCATCATACTTGTCTCTACCAACTATCTTTATCAAGAAGATTGATGCAGAAAGTAACAATTACCTTACAAATTATCCTAATAGGAGAACTACACATATGTGTGTTGGTTATATGTGCGACCAGATGTATTTCTGGAGAAAAGACATGTGTAAATCATCCCCATTATGGTGTCTGGCGCACAAAAGAAGCTATTACATATATGAATCAATATCAATACATTTCATTTTATTGGAACTAGCAAGGCTTACCTCGCAAAGGAATTTCAGAGGAAACGTTATGTAAAGCAATAATTCCTTGATCTCTCCTTAAAGTACTGGTTTTATAATTCCAGAGGCTTACATATGAATTTATAGCTGCATTTGAAATTTCTATGCTAAGAAACAAATGCTCTACTTAATTGGCATCTGCAATGCAACTTTTCAATTAATTTGTATTTTTTACAGAGGCAGCGGTACCATTTGTGCACTATCTGTGATATTTACAACTTTAATGATTCTGTGAAAATGTCCTGTCTCTTTTAGGAACTAGGCAGAGGGGACACATAAAAAGCCCTATAAGCATTAGCTTTCTGTGTAAAATGAATAGTGTCACGGGAGCTGATCGATAGAAACAGGAACCAGAGGATACTAGGGTGGGATGCTGCATAGTTGAGACTAAAGTGTGCCCAGCTTTTCCTTACCGGTTGGTCAGCAGGCATTGATGCCTCTGAGGCTAGAATTGTACTAAACCTGAGTTGATCCAGGTATTTACTTCATGAGTCTCCATTTTCCACACAATCAGGTGGACCAGTTCTCTGCCCATGCCAGTGGATGCAAATATGGTGCAGTATTTATGACTGAAATTTGGGAGGGAATCTGACATGACTATTTTTGGGGTTTGATAATGTCGGTAATTTAAAAATATCTTTGTTTATATCAGGTGGTATGACAATGAATGTGATTTCATTTCTTTAAACACTCGAGTATCTTCCATTGGAGTAATTCAGATTTTCTCCAATACAGTTTTAATTCTTCTGTTCATCTTCCTGTGCAGTGACGAAGTTTTCCCTTTCAAAGGATGCAAGGATCCAGCCCACATCTTTCCTCTCATAGTTTTCATGCTGGCTCAGGTTTTCACAACACGATTTTGACTTCTGCAAAGGCCTGGTGAATATTCTATTGCTTCTGCTATCATCCTGAATGTATATCTTGAATTGCATTTTCTTACTAACCTGTTTTATAGGCCACTTTTCCTCCACCAGCTTTGAAAGTAGAGTTGCTTCATTCATTTATCTGTTCCTTTATCCATTCATTCTATCTATATTATGTGATCACCACCACAATATCGAGGAGTGCAAATAACAAGTTATCACTACTACCCTCAAAAGGTTTGTAATCTTAGGTAAATAAGACACATGGAAATAGTTACAATGTAGTAGACCTTGAATCAGATCATCTGATGCAGAATCCTTGCTCTACCATTTGTTAACTATGTCTTTTGTTAAGTTACTGAACCTTCCTGTGCCTCAGGTTTCACATCTGTAAATAAGGTAAATGATATTACCTCAGGAGATTGTTGGAGGAATTAAATGAGGTAATATTCACAAAGCCCTGGAACAACTTTGTTCAAGGAAAGTATTCAGTAGCAGTTCATCAACATGGAGGAGGAATGAGAAGAAGTAAAAAGAGTACAAGAAAATTTACAAACAGTAAAAAAAAGGAAGAGAGTGAGGGGACTGAGAACTTCCAAAGTTCCTAGCATGGAAGAATCCTTCTCAGTACTGGGTGTCCTCAGAAGACCTCATGACCAAAGCGGTAGTGGACCGGAGGCTGGAGATATTTATCAGAGTACAGTGGGGAGGGAATGTGAGAGTGCAGGGCCTGGACAAAAGTCCCCGAGGAATACCTGTCCCTAAAGGCAGGTCACTCTTCTAGGACTGGCCTCACAAGACGTTCTCTCTGGCCAGGTGAAGTTGCATCCCTTCACCACCTCTGGGTGGAGCTTTCTAGGTGTGCTTTGGTGAGGACAGAACATGGAGATCTGACTGGGAATCATTCTATCCTGCCTGCTCTTCCTTTGCTGACCTTTTACGACCCTATATTGAGTTAAAAGAATATGGCTGTGGGTCTATTTTCCTGCTAGACTCTGAGCTACAGGAGGCCAGAGCTCCTGGCTTTAGAGGACCAGCACCTGGAAGCACACATTGATCTAAAGAACAGCACAAGCAGTTTGATTATTCTAAGTAACTGGTAGACTCTAAGGCCTCATAGCCTGGTTTATTGTGAGTTTTCTAGTGGCTCTATGGCTCACTGGGCCACATTCGTTCACCTTGGAATCCTATCATCAGCTGTCCAGAGAGAATGCCACAGATCCTCTGAGACTGTAGAAGAAAACTACTCATCAGCAAGGGCAGGGATTTTTTATCATTATTTGGGGATGGCATCAAAATCTGGTCTCCAAAAATTTATGTTTTTGGAAGAACATTTCAAATTGCATCAATTTGAATTGAACTTGAAGAGGTGAAAATCTCTAGATATGAGGGTAGGAAAGCAAATAGAGGAAATGCTCTCTTTTAGCAAGAAAAATAATGAAAGATATAATAAGTAATAGTGCAACAGTGTGAGACTCACAGATGAATTCTTCTTCCCCTGACCTCTTGCCTGTGTTTTAATCTTTACTCAGAAACCACACATGCACACACAGACACACATGTATGTGCATGCACACAAAATACCTTAGAAGAATTAAAGATTATTTTTAACTAAAAAAGGTCCTGTCTCTTATATTTTAGAAGCAAATGGAGTTCAAATATATTTACCACACTTTTATATAATACAAAGAACAAGTCACTAATGTCTCTGAGTCAGAAATTGCATTCCTGTAACTGAGGTCAAAATTTCACTGAAAAGTTGTGGTTCTTAGATTGATTCATATCATTTTTTTATTCATTTTTCTTTTTTAAATTCTTTTCTTCCTTGACCCAAGAAAGAGGCTGCCAACTAACAACAGCTCCAGTGCCACTGAAATTGTGGGTGAATAATGCTGACCTACATTAGCAAGTTGAGGGCCCTACCTCATTCTTCACTGCAGAGTAAAAAGTTATAGAGTAAAAATTAAAGAGGTTATCAGTCATGCAATTTGTCTTCTCTTGCAATGCAGATTAAATGGTGTATCTTTGCTGGACTCCAGTCTACTTGACATCTGTCAAAAGACTTGAGTCATTTTCCTTCCATTAGAAGGAGTCTCCATTTCCACAACCCCTTCCGTACCCATATTCATGTGAGATACAATTGTTTACTACTTGTCAATCTTCCCTGTTAATGGGATCAACAAGTGTGGGACTAACCATGTTTCTTTTCCCTATGTTGCAAAGAGAAAATGTTGCCTCTTTTCAGGGACAGAAGAACAAAAGGTAAACGGGAACGATAGCATTTGAACTTGTCAGGTAATGTTTTCTTTTATTTAGCTCCAACTCAGGAGCTTCCTAGTATGCCAACTGCTAAGACACAGAATTGTTTTGTAACTAAAATGCTGCAAATGATTTGATTCCCAAGTTTCCAGTTGTGGGCATGATCTGTTTCACCCCAAATGGGTGTGGTAGACAGTGAAAACCTTTGAATGTGCAAAATGAGGCTAAGTACTCCATAAACATAATTTGCCTTTGAGAAATGATGGGTAGAGTTTTGCATCTAGTTTCAGTGCAAAGATGTCCAATTATGATATACTTGGCCCATTATTCTGGCCTCCTAAGCAGATCCACAGACTTCAAACATATTTGTGGTAATTCTACCAATTATGCACCTGTTGTAGCTTTGAAAGTGCTGTGGAGGAGTAACTGAAGTGCAATTTCTTAATCCATACATCTGACTGCTTTAAATTCCTATTAATCTGTGGTTGTTCATGGATTCTCTCAGAATAGAGAGACAAAAGTTGGTTCTTCCTTTGTGTAAACAAAAGATTCTACCCTTTGGTATGTGGGATAACTCAAAAGTTTGTTTTAGAGTAACTATGCTTCCCCAGTGGCATTTTTGAAGCTGAGAATCTGGCTGTGTGGTTACAAAGTGAATGGTCTATGATCAAGGGTATGGTCAGAGGAGGAAACCTGCACACTCAGGATGCATTTTGAGACTAGAAGCTGTAACCACTGAAGCCCCTGTGGGTGCTCCTTATCCAGAAAATCTCTCTCTAAATCATGCTCACACACTTTTGAATACTCTGTGCTTGTCTTAAAGAGAAACATCAAGTGAATGTGGCTGAAGTGTCCTTATGCAGGTGGTTCCAGTGAGTATCTGTACAATTTAAGCATTGTCTAGTTTTATTTTATTCATTTGATTTTTGGGTTCACTCCCATGTGTTTATAGCTGCATTTGTAGCTTCATTTCATGAAGCTAGTGGTAGGAAATGAGAAAAACAGCCTGGTGCAGGCGAACATGAAATGTATGAGAAATGGTTTTTTCCCCATTAGCCTAGGACAGGTAATCTTGATTTGGACATAGTTTATATTAGTAAATGCTATATGGTGATTATTTGTTGTTTACTATAAATGAGTGTTATTATATGCATATTATATTTACATATATCATACCAAATATATTCTTTAAATAAACGTATGTGATATAATATATTTAATAAAATAATTGCCGTTAATTTAGCATTCTCCAGATATATATTGTATTTGTGACACCGGGCACAAGTTTATTGTGGGGGTGTGTTGCTATGAATGGTGTATTTCCACAAGCCAAGGTTCTTCTGCCACAATCCCCCTCAGTCCAAACACATATAATCTATTTTAAAATGATTCTGCCACTTTTGTTCAATTGAATTTGTTAAGTGCCAAATCACTGAGTCAGATCCCCTCTCTACTACTCTGAAGCCTGTGCCAAGCTCTGTCTTTGAGGCAAAGCAGAAACAAATACCTTTCACTAACACTTCACTCTCTGGTAAAATATGGGGGCATCCTCTCTTACTATCTGCAGAGCAGAGTCTGAAAACATTCCTTTCTGGATTTTCTGCTTCTCTCATTCTATTTTCCCCCAGAATCTGTTTGCAAAACATTTTATGGAATTGGCAAGTTATTTGCACTGCTTTTGCATTGCAGTCTGCCTAATTCAATTGCAATTATTTGTAAACTGCCGCCATAACTCTCCCTTGGCTAATGTCTGCAAACTGTTTACTGAACAATAAACTTAATCATGCATTCATTGTTGCAAATGTCTCCAAATGGCTTCAGACTGGAGCTGACTTGACATTTTTGCCTATTTGCAAAGCTATGAAGGATGTTTGTCTAAACAGACACCAGCCCTATCACATTTAGTCATCCTACTCGGTGTACATCTTCTGATCTATTGCAAACTGGGATGACCTCTTTTATGGATCAGTCAATGTGCCAACATTGGCAGAACCAAAGGAAACTGGGCAGGTAGTATGGCACCGATAGTAGTGAATGAAGAGAAAGTATGATGCCATGGTTCAACCCATAATTTGGCTACTAAATCCTGAGTCATTCACTTGGTATGTTAACCAAGCACCTGTCTCATGCAAGACCCTATGTAAGGCTTCTTGAAAGACACATGTCATGAAGGCATAGCTCCATCCATTAAAGACTGGACATGAACGTGAGCCGAAGAGGGAAGATCCAACCAGCTTCTAATTTTCAAATCTAGATAGCTGAGAGAATCATAATGCTTTTAGTAACAACAGATAAACAGGATGTAGAACTGATACCATGGAATGTACTGTTGGAGATGTGCTGAGAAAATGAGAAGATGTAGAAGAAGATCCACCCAAAAGCTCATGCCCGGGCTCAAGGGTGTGAGTCACCCTGCTGTGAGGGAGGGAGGAGGATGCTGACTGGACCAGTGGGAGCCCCAGCTGCTATCCACACAGCTGCAGATGACTGCTAGGAAAGGAGAGTGGCTGATAAGTAGCCAGTGAAATTTCTTCAGTCTCCTCATTTTCATTTCCCGCTTCTCAATTCTGGTCCAGAACATGTCACCACCTATTAATATGTTTTCTATGCTTATGAATTTGCTCAGTAATACTAGAAAACGTAAAAGAAATCAGAGAAGAGCTTTGCGCATATTTGTCCTTAAACCTGTATCTGTACTGTCAGTCTACTTCTGTTAGTACTAATAATCCATCTAACCTTCTAAGGCAAGCCAACCTCTTGTGTGCTACATCCTATCTCCTCATGCACGGCCAAGGACATGACACCAGTGTTTTCCTTCTCTCTCCTGTACCACCAATGTTCCTTTTTTATACCCTGGTGTTCTAATTGTTCACATCTTCAACACATCCTCTCATGACTCCACATCTTTTCCCAGCTCCCACATTGTTTCTCCACTTATACCTACTGCTTCCAACAATTTTCTTTCTTCTCTTTATTGAGTCCATTCGAATCAGCCTTTCACACTTCAGTTCATCACTGCAAAGCTCTTACAAGTTCACCAGTGACTTTCTCATTGTGAAATCCATTAATCGATTCGTAGTCCTCATTCTGCACATTTGGTCAGTCCTGTATTTCACAACATTTCTATCTTTCACTTTCCATGGTGTAAGTTTGTCTTGGTTCTCCTCCCACTCATGGACACCACTTCCATCTTCTTGCTGGTACTGCTTCATCCTCCTAACTTCTCAACGTCAGGATGCCCTAGGAATTTATCTTTTGATTTGTCTCAATTTTAACTACATTGTCTCCCTGTCTGATTTCATCCTGTCTATGGTTTTAAAAATCACCTAAATATTGCTCCTTCCAAGATCATGTCTCAAGCTTGGATCCAGGGGACTGAATTCTAGAGCTTGTCTATGTACTTGTAATGTCTACTTGGACGCTAAAAGATACCTGCATCTTCAATTCAACATTTCTGAAACCAAACTGTCAGGTCCCCCCTGAACACCACTTCCCCAAGGCCCACTGCTTCTCAGACTTTTCTAGCTAAGTAAAGAGCAACTTCATCCTTTCAATTTCCTGGGAAAACAGTGTAAACATCCTTGACTCCTCTCTGCTTCCAATCTCTACATTAATCTATTGTCAAATCTCTGAAATAATCAAGCATGTGACCACTTCTAGTCACACCCAATGCCACCACCTTGGTTCTATCATTGTTGTTTCTTGCCTGAACTGCTCTCGTGGTCTTCTCCCTGGTTTCTTTTTCTGCACTTTCCTACTCACAATCTCTTCTCTGTGGCAGCCAGAGTGATTTTATGAAAGACAAAGTGTGACCGAAAAGTACAGTGAATTTTTAAATTATATACTTTTTATTACAGCAAAAGACATTGTCATTAATCTCTCTCAAAGTACTCCTCTTCACTATATACACACTTACCATTTTCGTCACTTTCTGAAGCAATTTTGGAAGTCTGCTTTCATGAGTATCTTTAGTTGCACTGTCCTTGCTGCCTTAATGTCTCAATTTGATCCAAAACATTTACCTTTCATGATTATTTCAACTTTGGGGAAAAGCCAGAAGTCACACAGTGACAGATCTGGTGAATAGGGTAGGTGAGGACACACACAATGGCTGTTAAGAGCTTGCCTTGCACGGCTGGTACTTGGCATCCGCATTCACTGTATTTTTGGTCACATCTCTTAAGGACACTCAAGGAAGAGGACTTCCAGCACTGCTTCAGAAAGCGGCAAGAACGATGGGACAAGTGCATTCACAGTGAGGGCAAGTACAGTATTCGGAGGGGGTTCAATGGCAATATGCCTTTTACTGTGCTAATTACTTATAAAATGTTAAACATTAGCCTTTATTTTGATTACACCTCATATTTTATGCTAGTCCTCTGTTCCAAGGCCTCCAGTAGTTCTGCAGACCACACCAAAGGTAAAATTAAAGTCCTTTCAGCGGCTTCTAGAGCCCGACTCACTGGGCCCTGACAATTGGCTGACTTCCTCTCATTCACTGCCTTTCAAGCACCGCATGCCAACTGTACAGGCCTCTTTGCCTGCCCCTTAAGCAAACCGAATAGCTCAGCATCTTTGCATGTTCTGGCTCCTCTTAGTGGTCAACCTCCCACCCACTCCCACCCACATCCATAATTTGTTCCTTCACTTCCTTACATTTCTTTCCAAATGTCACCTTATCTGAGGTCTTTCCTATAGAAAATAAAACTCCATCCTCCATGCCTCCTAGCCTTACTCTGCTTTATTTCCTCTCACGTTACCACATGACCAACAGTATTTACTTATTTGCATGTGTATTCCTGCGACTCCACCGACTGTCAGATCTGTTAGAACGGAACTGCACTTTCATCACTGCCCTTCTATCTCCACCACTTACAAAAACGTCCAATACATGGCTCACCTTTGATAAATATTTGAATGAGTAAAATTCAAGTGATTGGATGGCAATTGAACAGTGCCTAGCCCACTTCCTAGAACATCACACTGGTTGGATGAACATTTATCAAATGAATGAATGAATTTCTATAAGTGGGCGATATAGAGCCATACATAGGCAGAAAGCAAGACCCACTGAGAGAAAGAGACCCATTAGACAATACTATTTGATTGACATGTGACTGCATAATCATCCAGTGAGCCTGGAAATGAGCATATGGAGGCATTTAGTTTATCAGAACTATGACGGAATGCTACCCAAGTGCTCTGAGGGCAGGGTGGGATGAGTAGCTTGGGTTCTTCAGGACTAGCTGAGGATAGGAAATCCCAAATAAAAGGTTACTGAGGAACTGAATCCAAAAAATCAACCAGAGTTAGAAGATCAAATAGGTCAGCAGAATAAAAGACCCAGAATCAGGTGGCTAGCACCATCTTCCTAGACAGGTAGTATTTAAAAGTCAGGCATGGAGCAGGCAGGGGAGTGGGTTATCCTCAAAGGTACAAATCAGCTGTGCACAGAAATTTCTAAAATAACAGAAAACGTATTCTATGCCTAAAACCTAGTCTCTGTTTTTGGCAATTAAGTATAGAAAAATACGGAGCAGAAATAGATCACATGTCCCAACTTGAAATCTTATTAGTCATTCAGTCCCACACTAACCTGTACTTGATACAAGCACTTCTCTGTCTCCCAAGCAGTCTCCCAAGAGACTACTCCAGAAAGAGCTCTGTGAAGCTAGATTCCTGATTGGCCCACTCTGCAGAGGCCACTTTTGGAAAGGCCTCACCTGGGAAACTCACCATCAGGCTTCTCAAACCATTCCACTGCAATCAGATACTTTCCACTTGTAAAACTGGCCATAGAGTACAACTTACAAAATGCTTCAAACCACTCCAGCAAGCATCCAGAAAACACACCTCCTCCTGGCTTTCCAAGGATGCCAGTCATGTAACAAAACACCAGACAGCCCCAGCCTTCCACATGCAGGGCCAGCAGGACAGAACAGGGCTCTTCCTCCTGCCAGCACAGCCCTCCCTGCGTCACAGTGAGCAGCGTGTCCTCGCAACTGCACACACACCACTGGAAACCACCCTTTCGTTTTCACTGGTCCCCAACTTACAGTATGAGCTTCTACTACAAAACTGTTAAAGTGAATAATCAAAGGTCATTAAAAATTGTGACACTTACTTGAATCAATGTCTTCTGGAGGATTTTGAAAGGTGCAGCAGGCATAAAATTTAATATTGATTGTTAGGGCACATTCTATTCCCCCTTTCAGGCTCATTTCAGAATGACAAATAATTTTTTGTGATCCATAGCAAGACATGTGTCCTGCTTGCACGCCAGCCCTGGGCCTTCTTATTGGAGCTGAGCTTTCTTTTTTCCTGTCCACTTGTCTCTCTAGTTTCTCCTTGTCTTAAATTTCTTAGTTCCTGCTGTCCCCTCCTGCTCACTCCTCTTAGCTCCTGTTCTAATTTCAACTGTCATTTTCCCTGTTCTCCCGAGTGCGCTGAGCTACTGCTCTAATTTTTCATGTCTTCTCCCAGCGCTGCCCTCTTTTCTGCCTCTCTGACCCTCTCTCTCTCTCCTGTTTGCCTTCCCTTTTCCTCTCACTTTTACTCTTCCACCTCCCAGCACAGACTTTGCCATGGGCTTTGCTTCAGGTTCTGTTTTCTGCTCACCCGTTTAGTGTAGCCAACGACACAATGTCCAATCCACTCTGCTTCACCCCATCCACAAAAATAAAATCAGACTTTCCTATGATCTTCTGAACCCGAGTGAGCCCCATCTTCCCTAAATGTTTTCCTTTCTCCTGCTCCTGCACATTGTATATGCAATCAGGAAAATCTCTTTTTATATTCCTTGGTTGCCAAGAGCAAAATCTAGAGAGTTGTTCTGAAGATTCTCATTCCAATATAATTCTGGTTCAATTTAATTTTCTAAAGCTGAGAAGGATTTCCAATGAATATAACATGGGCAGTGATATTCTGTGAGCCTATCAATATTTTCAGCAATTCTTAAATAAAAACTCAGTTATATTTGGTAAAAGACATTTCTCTGGGGTCTTTCTCTCCTTTCAGTTACACACATTAACAACTGCATTCTTGTTAATTATAAGAGAAGTGATGTGGATTATTCACAAAGTGCTACACCAAGTGTGTAAATGGCAAACAATCTTGATGGAATTTTTAATACATTGATCTGTGCTGACATGAAAGAAATTCTCAACATGTGTATTGTAGGGTTATGGAAAGGAATTCCTAGTTGCATTGCATATCCACACAGGTGGCAGGTATTGGTAGGGGATTCTATCTTCCTTTTTGTTCTGCAGGGCAAAAGGGTTCTTCATATAAAACTGTGCCAGCTTTTAAGTTGTGAATAGGTCCATACTGAAAAATGCACTCACATGAAAAAATAATGAGACTGCTGATCTCCAGGTTACTGTTTGAAGGTAAGAATATCTATACACTTAGGTAGGATTTTTTCACTAACAGGTGACAAATTAAAATAATTTTTCCAGTATCTGGCTGTTTCCAGAGATTGTTCTCATTTAAAAGTTGAACAGTTATTTTAGCAAAATGCTTTCTGATCTGGAACATTGCATTTAAGTTTATTGAGAGTATATATACTTAGAGGAGGAGAAAGTTGATACCGAGAAGGTCAGAGTTTAAAACTGTAGTTATTACATCTTATTTTTTTGAGGAGACATTGACACCCTTTCTGGAACTAATTTCAAAGTGCTTTAAGACATCATGAAGGACACGATATTGTTGGCTGTGTATTATTGTTATTATCTTTTACAGATGGCTAATGAAAGTTTGGGGTTATGACATTCAACCCACATTGACTCAATAAACTTTCTGAGTGTCCACTTTGTGCCCAGCACTGTGATGAGGGGTGCAGGGGTCAGAAAGATGAATGAGCCCGAGTTCCTTCTCTGGAGGCGCTTCCAGCTAAAAGGTCACGGCAAGGGTCAACCAAAAAGCCCCAGCCTCATCTGAAAATCTTAAATCCAAATACCCTTCTCCACACAATAACTCCAAAGTTAAACCTCTCCAGGGCATCTACCGCCCCCCAAAAGGATAAAACACATGAATGAATAAAAGGCTGTGCGCATGTTGTATTTTTCACTATTTCCCTATTGATAGAATTCATACAAACTTCTAAAATGCATGGTGGATAAAAAGGATGAGATGCAAATTCAACCCCATGTAAGTTTCTGATTATCCTCTGCTTCTAATTAAGTTATTTTCCTTTTCTAACTATCTCCAGGTTTTTTTTTTCTTTCCACGAGAATGAACAGAAAAACAAAAACATGGTAGAGGAAGAAGACTCCTAGCTCGGTTGAGAAACAGGAAGTTGTGTGAAATCTTGTTTGCCCTTTCCACTGTGAAGAAGTTGACTGAAGAGATGTAACCCTGGACTCCGCTATGTAAACCACCTATAGAAATGGCAGAGGTCACTGAGGGAAAAGAAAGGGGGCCTTGGGCCCCGAGTGACAACAAAAGTCAGTGCTTCTAGGCATCTGGAGATGAAAAATAAAACTGCAAAGCAGCCCAGAGTGGCTTGCTGTCGTCTTCCTGTTCTTCGTCTCCTTTTTGGCTCAATTTCAAATCATTATGAACTCATTAAACATCTTTGCAAATGTAATCTAGTAGCCTTGACTGAGCACCACCTGAGATGCTCCTCTCTTTCGATATTGTTAACGCTCAGGCTTTGATTTTCTCTCTGCAGTTGCAACTATGAGAATTAAGACGGAAACACTATCTAAAGCAGGAATATGCAACCTTGTCTTTTCAGTTTTGTAGGGCTTCGTGGAGATGCCTTGGGAGCCTTGGGGTTGCTGAGGAAAACCACCACAAGTGCTGGGCCCAGCAGTGCCTATTTTGAGGTGAAACCTACATGTTTTGCAAAAAGGGGTATAGGGCTAAAATCAAATTTTAAAAATGATTGATCAAGGAAATTTTTGCTGGTACCCACTGAAATATTTAGATTCTAAGAGAGATTTTTAATTTTGGTTTTGTTTTTCCTTCCCTTTCTTTTATCTTGCTGCCTTTTTTTTTTCCAGTTCTTGTGAGGTTAGTCACATGATGGACAGGTCTTCACAGCTTCAATGGTTCCAGATGTAATGTGGCAGAAAATTCTAATTTTAGGCCCAAATGATTGTGTGTCTTTTCTGAAATTTCTGTTTTGTCAGTTTAGCATTAGCCACAGTGTGGCAGAAAAAAAAAAATTCTTATGAGGTTGTATTTGTACTACTGGGCAAGCAAGGTATCATTTAATTTATTAGGAGAACATTTAATTTTCCATGCAGAGGAACTGACTTGGAGCAGTTTCTCAAACTGATCCGAAAGCAACTCCTGGGAGGTGTGCTGGGCTTGGCCTGTTGGGCCCCCTCTTGGAGTCCCCGACTTAGCAAGACTGGGGCAGCCTGAGAGTGTGCATTTCTCATGGTCCCCAGCGAGCCCAGAGCTGCTGCTCCAGAGAGCTCTGACTTAGAGAGCCGCCCACTGAGGAACATGGGTCTTTCTAACTAGGCCACTTAGGTGCTCAGGGCTTTCCCCAGGCAATGTTGATTCAGCAGGTTTAGGCTAGAGCCCGCAGATCACTATTGTATGTCATTTAAAATATTTTGTTTTCAAAAGTGAGGGTTCCAGATGAAACTTAATTTCTGGAAAGTTTGTTTTGTCTGTGTATCAAGGTAATTAATTTGTGGGTCATTTGCTGTGTTAGGCAACCAGGAATTGATCCTCTCCAGATACCTCAATGTCTGGTTTAAGGCTGAATAAGAAAGAAAATTTGTCTGGATCAATTCAGCGATTGGAGATTAGATTGCATGTTAGAGGACAAATAGGAGTTTTCTCAGCAAGATCCATGCGTAAGGAGGGTATTCAGCCAGAGAAGTAGGGATGAGGAGTTGCAGCAAATTCAGAGAGCAGTGAGCATTCAAAATGGCCCCTGGATTGAAAAGGCCCAGGTGTTCCATGCCCTTCTTACTGGGTGGTATCATGGTTATCTGCTTGCTCATTCGTTTCTCCACAAGAATGTTAGTTATGGCTTCCTTGTAAGAAAGGGATGGGGTCAGAAAGGAGAGTTAGTTGGTGGCTTGAGTTTCCAGTCTAGGCCTTTGGGGCAGAGAGGGGAGTGCTGTGATTTGAAAATGAGAGACAAAAGGATGTGGTAAAAAGACAGTGAGGTTTTTTTAGACTGGAGAACCAATGGGACATCTGGATCCATTGGAAACCTGTGACTCAGGAGAGAGGTAGATTAGAGGCCATCATCATTAAAATATGGATGCACTAAGAGTGGAGATGTTCACCTGGTCTTTGTTTATTTTTGTTTGCTAAATTTATCTACTGCACATCCTCTCCATAAAGTAAACTGTTGGGAGCAATGCTACATAATTTTAGGGTAAAATCATTTGGTTACCCTAGTTCTCCTGTGTACAGCCCAGCTATGGAATTCCGAGACATAATTCCATTTTGGCCTCTGGTCATAAATGAGACCTCAGTGATCCGGCGATGCTGTGATTCTCCAGGACAAGATTACACCAGCTGAAGACATCCTGGGAGGAACAAACATCTACTCGGTTCCTCGTTGTTCTTGGACTGTTACCATCTTTTTTACGCGGATGTACTGAACTCTCTGCAAGTCATTTGTTACATTTGTTTCTCCCGATGTGCTGAGTACTGAATAAAAGGTGTGGTAAAGTGGGGGCTTTCGTCTTTGCTGCCCAGAGCAGCACTGATCAGACCCAAAGCTCAGCTTCTTCTCAGTCTCATTTTTCTACCTTTCCTGTAATTTGCCATGTGCTGCCGTGGCTCGCAGGAGACTAGGACTTAACTGCAGAGCTTGTGGTAATGTCCCCTTTCCCTGTTCCCTACAGTAAATTACTGATAAAGTGAGCATGTTAGATGGAGAAATTATATTAAATATATAATATTTTCTTACTTTGGCTATTCTTCCTATATTTAACAACCTTGTTAATTTCCCACTGAATCCAGTCCATCTATTGGATTCTACATAGATGAAGCTTGACATTATTGTGATGTCATAAATATAGAGAATGGAAAAAACAAATTTCCCAACTTGATACATAGATTGACACCTGTCTCGGCAATTTTGTGTATTGTCCTTTTCTATAAGAGCATCCTAGGCATTTGAGTCTCACATGCCAGACTCTAGGCTTGACCCTGGTGACAGTAGTGAACAAGATAAAGTCCGTGCTTGCAGAGTTTACATTCTTGCAGAGGAAACAGAATAAGCAAGGAAATGCATGAAAATTAAAATTTTTGATGTCAGGAATAAAATAGGTTCAGCTTATTAAGGGAGGCTATTATGTTCTCTCTACAATGTCTTGACACTGACACCAAGTAATACTAAGTGCTGAAAGAGGTGTCTTTTTTGTCTTAAATTTGAGGCTAGACTGAAGGGTATGAAGAACATGGATTTAGGTCATTTAATTTTCTTCATACTGAAACTTTGGTCAACATACTATGCATGTCCTTTAGTATAAATATCTCTTCCCCTGCTCTACACAATTCCTTCATTTAATACAAGGGGAGTATGATGAATGGTGGACAATGTGTCCTTCTAATCAATTACTCTTTCCTTCTGATGCTGATGGAAGTATTTCCATTCTCTCTCCTTCAGTCATGATGAATCTCATATATCCCACACAGAGCTCAGAGAAGGACCTGCAGACAAGATGTGTGATAGCATCAGAAGGAAATATTTACTCTTTTGGTCTCCTAAAGGAACAGTGTTGTCTATCATTGGCCAAATTTTGAAACAGAAGTAATTGCATTACTTTACCAACCTTCATTTATTGCTGGGCAAATGCACTGTTATCCTTCCAGTTGTACCGTTAACCATCTGGGAAAGGCATAAATCTCAGATTCTAGAAGTCTGCTGAATCAACTAAAACATAATTAAGCTTAACCAAATCTCTCTTCTGTCCTCTGGGGTCCTCTGCACACTGTTGAATAAGGCCACTCTGCAAAAGTGCATTCTCAGAAGCTGCGAGAATGGGCTGAATCCATTGAGTATGCAGACAAAGGTTTGACTTCCAGCTCTACCAACTACTAACTGTGTGGTTGTGGAGGCTGATGGATTTATCTAGGGTTTATGTCCTTCTCCATAATATCCATACAATAATATCAAACTCAGAGTGTTATTGTGTAGGTTAGAACAAGTTGTAGAGGAGATAATTGGAGTAACTCATCATTCTACAGCCCACCACCTTTGCTGAGAAGTACCACCAACATATCTGGATGAGACTGGAGCCACCATATTTGTGCTATATAGTATTGGTTACTTGTCCTTAAATGACTGGAGAATAATGGGCCTCTTCACCAACATGCACCAATGAAATTCTTTCTTTCAATGTTTGGCCCTTGCAATGCACAGATACAGAGATTGGGGGTTGCTAATCTGAATCATATCAATACCAGATCTCAGGAGAGCAATACATTCAAACTGTCCATTTCCCTGGCTGACAGTGGTTTTACTCTTCCTAGGAGTCATTGCTTCTTCAAAATTTATGAATTATGTTAGTATTCTTCCAATAGGCATCTCTTTAATTGCAATTGGATTCTGATTACTCGCATCCGAAGTAAACTCTTAACTACTTAAAATTAAATGCTTGGTATTCTTTTAATTTGGCTCCTACTTCTTCCTCAGAGGCTGTACTTCAAATGGAGGTCTCAACTTCTTTCTAGAAACTCTTTTCTTTTACTACCACATCAAGTATATCTTAAAATCACTTTCAAATCCCGTCAAAGTGTTTCTTTTCCTAAATTCTTCATTTTAGTAAATATTCTCTCTCTTACCTGGTTTCCTCATTGTCAAGATGGATTTATCAACTTCTGTTCCAGTTTTTCTTCAATTCATTGTCCATTTATAAGATGGAGTAGATAAATTTTTCCAAAAGTGGAATATAGTACTCCTTTGCTAAAATCCTTTACACAGGCTCCTATTGCCTTGGAATAGAACTCTAGCTCTGTCCTATCATCTCTATGGTCTCACTAGCTCTAGAACTGCCCACCATTTCTACTCCTTCTCCTGTTTCCCCTACTTCCCAGTATAGCACTTGCCTTAGTTTCCAAAAAGTTCTAGCTCTTTCCTTCCCTGGGGCCCTTTCATGTGTGATTCCCTACTTTTGTACTTCTCCCTCAGATGCCTCTTATCCAGTAACTCTTGTTCAGTACCACCTCATCCTCTCATCTGCTATTTTCTGGAGAGGTCTTCCATGTAGTATTGTGATACGATGAGAATTATATATTTTCTTCTTTTTTTCCTTTGTTTCCTGGCACATAGCTCCTAAAACCCTTGGCATCTCTAAAGTGATATGTATCTTCTAGAACACCAATGAGATACTTGATGGGTAGGGTCTCCTGGATAGCTTCAGCATGAGGGCTATTTTCCAGGGAATCAAGGAGGTGATTGGAGTAGTTGAAACTTTCAGATCCATCCCTTGACTTCTGGGGAGGGAAAGGGGGCTGAATCTGGAGTTGATCACCAATGCCAGTGACTCTATCAATCATGCCTGTCTAATGAAGGATGCATAAAACTCTATAATGACTGTTCTAGAGCTATATTCTTTATAATAAATCTACATAAATCATTCCCCTGAGTTCTGTGAACCATTCTAGCAAATAGTTAAACCCAAGAAGGGAATTGTAGCAATCCCTAGACTTCAATTGGCATTAAAGTGGATGCAGTCTTCTGAGTCTGAGTCCTGAATCTGTGGGATCTCATACTCTCCCCAGGAGGATAACTTCACATTTTAGTTAAACTGTAGAACACACAGTCATTGTCTGCAAACAACTGGAGAATTGCCTGGTATAAAAACAGTTCCCACTGATTCGGTCACAGACATTTTCTGTGTTGAGTGTTAGTATATTGATGAATGCAGTGTGTTAATTTTTCCCTTTGCCTCATTATCCAAAGTACATCACTTGATGGTATATCTTCTTCATAATCCTGGTGGTAAGTAAGCTCCAGGTATCCATAGTCATAGACATAATTTCATGGCTATTTGTTTAGTCCTCAAATCTCTCACCAGACTGTGTGCCTTCTGAAGACAGGGAACACATAGTCTCCATTCCAGTTGACAGTTAAACTTAATTTTCAACTTGACTGGATTAAGAGACTCTTGCAAAGGTGACTGGTCATGGCAACAGTATATTCATTAAGCCACTGATGTTCATAGATGAATATGCTATTAGGAGCTAGGACCCAGTTGGAAGAGATGACTCACTGGAAGAATCCTTTGGAGAGTGTATCTATCACTGTCACTTCCCCTGTGCTGTCCTTCCTGGCTTCCATGAAGAGAGCAAATTTGTCCCACCATGTATTTCCAACAAGATGTTCCCGCCTCGGAAGCACCAACCATGAACTGAAACTCCTGAAACCATGAGCCAAACTAAGCTTCTCTTTCTTTGTGTTGTGAGTATCAGGTGTTTTGTACCAGCAATGGAAAGCTGACTGATACCTACTACCCCCTCCAGTACCATGATGATACACAGAGGATACCCAGATTCCTATCATGGCATTATAAAAATGAACAAAGGGTTGACAGCTATCATCTAAACCAAATTAAACAAGGTACATTGGCAACAGCCTGCAAACAGACCAGGAATCAATGAACCAGGGCCATTAAGCGTTTCAGGTACTTTTAGGTGACAAGAGAATGGCAGGAAAATCCTTTCTTACACTTTTCCCTCTAACTTCAGAATTGTGCTAGGCAGACAATGCTAAAGGATCGGAATAAACCAAGGTCGATGAAAGTGCTATTATATTCAGAGGGGATATTTTCCATTTATTTTAAAATTAAAGCCTCATGGAAGAAGCAGATAAATACACCACAGATTCTTTAGCTTGATTGTTTCAACTTTTAATAGTAAAGTCAATATGTGCCTCCAACTTAACTGCTGGGCATTGTTCTGTGATTGCCAGGTTGTTTTATGTATGTGAAGCAACAAAACAATATAAGGTGACAAACAAAAGGTGGAAAAATATATAAAAAGAAAAAAAAGTTGGCTATGTGCTACCTCGGGCTTTAAAACTCTTCTTATACACTTTACCACGAAGTCTATTAAAGCAAAATATAGTGGAAATACAATATACTGCAATGAATGTCTTCAAACTAGCAATTTAGCTCAAAAGCTGAGGGCAGTTCTTATGCACCGACTTTTAATACCAAGACGATTTGTGGTCTCACAAAGTTCCTGCCTTAGGCAAAAGTTGTGCTGAGTTCTAATAGGTCTAGTTTGTTGGCTGTCAGAATAATGGAGAATTTGGTAGCGGAGGGGCTGAATGCTGTAAACAGCAGAGATAATTAGAAAGTCTACAGAGAAGCAAGGGGAGCTGGATTCTATTCGGTTGCGGAGGAAAGTGTTTGCTCAGGGAAATCCTGGTTGATACAGCACAGTCTGGATCTCTGAATGTTTATCTGGAGAATTTTTGAGGACTCCTTGTCAGGCTGTTTTTCCTTTTGGATTATAATCCCACTGTTACTACTAATAAATTGCCATTGATTGAACACCTACTATGCACATGGTCTTGATCACCCAGGTCTTTTTCCTTTCCATACTATAGAGAAGCAAATCAAGACTCAGAGGCTTAGAATTTTATCTCATGTCAAGGGCTGGCAAGCAGTAGAATTTATGTTCAACTAGGAATGATATTGTTTATGCCATATGGCAGCGTCTTTCTGGGAGGCATGGTTAATTCATTCAATCAGGGTTCACACTGAGAAGCTTATGTGTTAATGTCTAGTTTAAATTTGCAATAACTGTAGAGGCAGACCTTGGTTTTGCAGAAAGGGTCTGGGATCAAAAATGAGATCTCTCATAGTTAATTATTAACGACAGTCTGAGGGGTAAATTTTCTAGTAGCTTACTTTTATTTTACGTAAATTAAATAGAACCTAGATTGTCTATAATAAAACTGTCATTACTCCTTGGGAAAACTTTTTTTCCTTTCCTGAGTGGATCAGGGGACCACATAATTGCAGTCTTCCTGTGTGACAGCCCCCTAACCTGCCCCCACATAGTTATTTTGCCAGCTGAGTCGCAACTCTACAGGGTAAGAAAATCCAAAGGTGCATTTCCATGGGTTGCGGAAAGATATAGGGGATGATTTAACAGTTACAATGTTACCTTTTTAAAACTCAACTTGCAAAAAGTTAAGTGCCTATGACATGTCACATATTTGCTAAAGGGCAAGGAACAGACTCAGCTTGGGACTCGGGAAGCTGAGTTACACGCCTGGCTTAATTACAAATAGAAATTGGGATTTTCTGCATTTTGGGGGATGGTTACACTGTCCCTCAAGAAAAGTACCACAAAACTGGGTTTAACAGGAAATGAGAAATCGATGCCATCACAGAAAGTTACCAAAGAGGGTGGGATTGCTTAGGCTGGAAAGAGGCCATTGAGAGATTGCCTTCTTAGAAGTGTATAGCACGTTCATGGTGTGGATAAGGACTTGCTTATCAAATGCTGGATCATTTGCACAAGACTGCTTCATTAGGAAGCCTTCCTGTGTTGCCCTCTTCCCAGCAAAATCAACTTTCCTCCCTTTGCTTTACATTTACAGGCACAGAAATTTTCTTTTCCATCCTACTGACTTCTGATTCAGTTGCTTAGGAGAAAGGGCAGGCATAGGGCAAAGAGCACTGGCTGAGGAGTCAGAAAATGTGGATTCTGGACTTGGTTCTTTTATTGTTTCTACTGTGTCCTGGAGACCCAGTTGCTCATCCACCACATAGGAATGTTAAGTCTTTCTAAGCTTTGCATACAGACCCTACAGTCTTTATAATGGCCAAATGGGAGAGGGTCTGAGACAGGAAGCTAGGGTTTGGCTAAAACTAGCTAGGAAAGGAGGCATGACAAGATTGCGGAACACATGTAGAGAACCATTCTCAGAACCCTGCATGTGGACTTCTTAAGAGAACTTGAGCAGGTTTTTGATAGGATGGCCAAACATGATGCCAGGGTGGGAATATAAAGAAGGAGACAGGGGCCCTTAAGCACTGACTCTGGCTAGCATGCCTCTTCACGCCAACCCACCCTATATTGTTGTCGGGAGCAATGCTACATAATTTTAGGGTAAAATCATTTGGTTAGCCTAATTCTCTTGCCTACAGCCCAGCTACAGAATAACTCCATTTTGGCCTCTGGTCACAACTGAGACCTCAATGATCCGGTGATGCTGTGATTCTCCAGGACAAGATTACACCAGTTGAAGACATCCTGGGAGGAACAAACATCTACTCAGTTCCTCGTTGTTCTTGGACTGTTACCATCGTATTTACGCGGATGTACTGAACTCTCTACAAGTCATCTGTTACATTTGTTTCTCCCGATGTCCTGAATAAAAGGTGCGGTAAGCTGGGGGCTTTCGTCTTTGCCGCCCACAGCAGCACTGATCAGACCCAAAGCTCAGCTTCTTCTCAGTCTCATTTTTCTACCTTTCCTGTAATTAGTCCATGTGCTGCTGTGGCTCGCAGGAGACTAGGACTTACTGCAGAGGTTCTGGTAATGTCCCCTTTCCCTGTTCCCTACATATTCTAGGATGTATTTTTGTTTTTATTTTTTCCTCCCTTTATATCTGACCCTAACGTGCTCTGTAGAGCCAGTTTCCCTCTACACTTCTGGGGTTTTTTCCCCCTACCTTTAATAAATATAAATCTTTGCCACCATTTATGCGTGTTTTCCTTGGATGCTTGATCATACGAGGTACACATCTTCACTTAATGCTGCTGCTGGACAAAAACTCTGGGGTGCTGTAGCTTGACAGACCCTCCCCTCAACTGAACTTGGTATCTCTAGGTTTCTGGGCTAAGATGACTTTCATGCCACACTAGAGTCTTGCATGCATTCCTCAGCACTTTCCATGAAAAAACTTTTGAGCAATAGAGTACAGGAGCCAAGGGATAAATGAAATTCTCCTCTGTATTCAAATGAAAAATTCTCAGACCCATTCTGTGTGCTCTTTAGAGCATAGATCATAGATGGATTGGGGATGATATATAAAGATTGAGCCTTGATGACTGTAGGAGTGACCAACCAATTCAAGAAGGTTCCCTTGCATGATCTTCTCATTGGGCTTCTGACTATGGGCCTTGTTTCCTGTCTCAGATGTGGCTTTCTAGGGGAAGCACAGGGTAATCAGTGCTGCAAAAAAATGTCCAATTTGGCCTCTCTAGCCTTCTACATTTTAGGCTCTGACATGCACACAATGAGATTTCCAGGTCAAGGCTAATTATCAGAGAATGTAGATCACCTGTGGATGGTAACATATAAGGTGTCATCTTATGGGCCATAAACCTTTGATGCTGTGTTTCTTTCAAGCAGCAAGGAAAATAGAAACACACTAAAGGCCTCAAATCCATACATTTCCTAATTGAGAAATTGATGGCATAGAAGCAACAACATATGACAGATCTCTCTACCCTCTTGCCCTTGTGTTGGCCAAGCCTCTATCAGCCCTCATCTGAACAACAGTGGGTTCTGAGCATTTGTTTTCCACCTGTTCAGGCATTGCTTTCCTCTATTCAATATTAACTGCTGACCAGCAGCCAGAGGCATCTTTCAAAATCCCCTACATTAAAGTCCTCCCGCATCTTCCCACTGCCTTCAAAATGCACTCCAGTCTTCTCATCAGCCACTCCAATGCCTCCTGAGTCTAGCACCGCCCCGCCTCTTCAGCCTGCCCTGTCCTCGGCTTCATCCTCCCTGCACTGGAGCCACAGCGGCTCTTTGCAGCACCGTGACCTCTCTCCTGCACAGAGGCCCCGCTCCTGGAATTTCTTCTGATAGAGACCTTTCCTTTCATTGATTTCTGGATCTATTTCCTTGTTGATTTTGGCCTCCGGTTAAGTGTCATATCTGCAAAGAAATATTCCATGACTATTCTATCAGATTTCCCCCTTCTCATTTGTACTCCATTCCTATTCCCTTTTGCAGGGGCTGGAAAAATGTTCCATTAAAGGGCCTGATAGGAAGCATTTTAAGTTTTGTGGGACTAGGATCTCTGTTGTGATGATTCAACTCTGTAGCTGTAGACAAATCAAATGATTGGGCATGTCTATGTTTCAATAAAACTTTATTTGGAAATTCAGGCACCTTGTGATAGAACTTGCTGACCCTTGCACCATGGCTTAATGTCTTTAATGTCTCTGATGACATTTATTGAAATTTCTAAGTATCTTTGTGTACACTTACTCATTTATCTTCTGAACTTCCAAGTTGACTGTGTGTCCCCACGAAGCAAGAGTCACAGTCCCTTGTTTATCTCTGTGACCTCATTGTTTATACAATAGTTAATACATATAGTTAATATCTATTTGAAAAATAAACAAAGCAAAAAATATGCCTTGCTTGATATTTTCTACCCCAAGATCTTAGATATTTAGTTTCACAGCATGCATTTCAATTTTTAATTATTTATTTTATCTACTTCTATAAGTTCCATGATCATGGAAATTCTTGAAGCTTTATCTAACTGACGCACCTCAGAGCAAGATGCAAAGTACTTGCCATGTAGATATTCAAGCATCCAGGGTGATTGCATAAATGAACAGAAGAATGAACTCAGAGTCAGATTGAGCATTTTTATGGGCAAGGGGAATAATTAACTTCCAACTATGATAAATTTTAGTTTTAAAAAGTGTGGTAGTAAGAGAATGGATGAATAAATCATTGATTGATGGACTAGAATGTGTCCCATGGTTCTGCATAGCTCTGACTATAAAATTGTAACAATTCTCTGAATTTTAAACTTACTGAATCCTGTAAAAAAATTAAAATGCTGGTTTCTTACTACTGTCTAGATAAGTGTCTTCAGCCACTTAGAAATCTGATGAACAAAAATATTCTCAGGCTCTGTCCGAGTAGTCTGACTGTAAATGCTCGTTCTTCAGGGGTGACTGAGAAGCTGCCTAATGCCAGCTCCCAGGACAGCTCAGTGGGACCTGAAAGGGCATTTTCTCCTTGCCTTGGGTTCCATCAGTGTCTGCCACCAAGGCATTGTTTAGTTAACTCAAAATCATAACCTTGTCAATATCTTCATGCAAAAGATTTCAGCTGCATTTAAGGGACGGGAACCCGGAAAAAGATACAATGTGCCACAACACAGAAAAAAGAAGAAATTAATAGTGTGAAAAGACATCTGAATCTGTGTGGCACGAGCCTTGTATTGATCTTTTGTTTCTTGGGTTCATTATTAATAGTGTCCCTTTTCTATATCAAAAGTGCCTGATTTGGACCATAAATTATCTTCCCACCTAAAACATAAGGAGTGAGTTATATTTCTTTCCTAAGGAAAAAGCCAAGTATTTCTGGGTGCCCAGTGCATTATTGGAAGCTGGGTTTGGAGAGTCTCGGACTATCTTTCTGGTCTTTCATGGGTAACGCTCCTTTTCATGGCCCATCAATGGAAGTTTTGGTAAGAATTATGGTGATAACTCCAGCAAAACTAATTTAAGCGTATGATTATTTTTAAAGTAAACTTTCTGTGCCTCATGCAGAGAGTTGAAGCCTGCCGGGTCTGAAATGCTGACAGCAACTTAGAAATTGTTGGTGCTAATAATGGGCTGGTACCTTCATGAGGTTACTCAACCAGTTTTAAGTAAAGGGGTGGTGCTGATGTGAAGCCTCTTCTTACCACTGTCTCTGTTCAACCTGTAATTTTCTAGCAGCCAGTAGGAAACTTGGGCATGAACTCACTGTTAACCAGCAAACTGAGAATTATTGAGATGGGGTGCAGAGGATGGTGGTCAGAACACCAGTTGTGGAAGCAAACTGCTGGGATTGGATACGGCTGCCTGTATTATCTCTACCTTTGCCATGACTCTGTTTCTGGGATGTAGTTAGAGTCCTAATCTCTTAGGGTGACTGCAACTACTTAATGAGTGAATCCTTATTAGACCCTTAGATGTGTGCAAGACACATACCATTCAGTAATTACAAGTTATTTTTACTATCTACTTACATTTTAATGCTCTCTAGAGAGGATTTTCAATCTTTAGGCAAAAAGCATTTTCAAAAGATTTGAGAAATGGCCCCCATCTTGGGGAACTTTGTTATAAGAGCTATATCATAAATCTTACTGGCATATTTGCTTTAAGATTCATGAAAAAGTCATGATTTCTTTAACATTGGCCTTATTGTTTAATGCTCACCAACATTTTACAATTTCTGTCCCTCTTACGTCTCTGAATCAAGGCTACAATAAAATAAATTAAATTAATTAGAGCAGATAATTATTTTAGCTAACCATCATTTTACATAATGTATTAATTCAACACTGCTTCTTTGTTCCAAAGAATCTACTTTGACTGACACATAGACTAAAGTAATATAAGGTTCAATTCTATTTAATAGCATCTGATTGTATTCTCTCAGTAAGTCAGATGATTGAGTAATTCCTCTGCAATTATTAGTATTAATTTTGTATATCCTTTCTAGTTACCAGAATTATTGTTCTTTATTTTAAAGTGGCAATTATTGTTAATTTAATTCCATATTTTACACTGACTCCTGCTAAATGACTCCAAATCTTAAAGTACTATTTGTTTTGATCCTAAAAACATGTACTCACATAACTTTTCCATTTCTTAGCTCATTTAATTTGTGATTTAGTTAGGTAGTTTTGCTAAGTTAATTTGGTCATATCTGAAATGTAGACATTGTTGTTATTTGCTCTGTAACACAACTCATGAACGGCAATGAGCTTTCATTGCTCTAGAAAACTTTTTTAATTTTTAGTTTTGTAAGGGCTGTAAAGATTTTAAGAAATCATCTAGTACAATTCTTTCATTTTGTAGAAAAAAGGCATTAGGAAGTTTAGTGACAGGCCCATGCTCCTACTTTTATGTGCCCTTCCTTAGCCTTTCATCCTTTTTATCATTGCTTCCTTTCCTTTGAAAATGTATCTGTTTCTTTCAGCTGTTATCCTTCATCCTTCAAGCCAAACGTGGTTGGACCTCAGCTTTTGGAGGGTGAAGAGAAGATTCCAGAAGAGACGGTCAGAAGATTCTACAAGGCAGGGTCAGATATGCCTATGATATAAGGGAGGGTGGGGTTAGAGCCTAGGACAGTTCTTGGAGATTCTTGGGCAGGTGGATAGTGGGTGTAGGTGAAAGGAAATTACTGGAAGTGGCCTGAGGATCTGTTCAAGAAATGTTGTTATTGGCTCTAGAAAGATGGACCAGGAAAGTGAATTGATTCTTAAGAAGTAGCGTGAGAGCTGCAGTCTAGAACTTGGTGTGAGAGTTACAGGTGAGTAGGTTACATAGCCAAGCTCCATGCCAGACCCCACTTAGTGGTTGCCACTAAGTTGCACTAGTTGATGTCCATGCACCTGCTTTCTAAAGGTTTACTAACCCTGTCCCCTCCTCCTGCTCCTCCTCCTCCTGCTCCTCCTCCTCCACAGTTTCATCCTCACACTCCCGTTCAGGCCCCAAGTAGAGCTATCATGGGCTGGTGTGACATTTCCTCAGAGTCCTCTCTTTGCCTCTTCCAACCCAGCCTCTTCTGCACATCTCCTCTACTGGCTCTCTTCTAGTATGAAAATCTGCCATTACCAGGTGCTTACTTTAAACCTTAGCAAGTTTCCTGTTGACCTCCAGGGTCAAGTCCAAAAAAGTGTTCTTACACTGGGATCCTCATATGTGCTTTTCCTTCTAACTAAGCTTTTCTAGTCAGTCATCCTGCAGACCAGCTGTATCTGACTTTCCTGAGCACGCTATGGACTTCCCGCTCCTTTATTTCCTGTCCTTCTTCTCTCCCCAGAGGGTCTCTCCCATATAGGGGGTAAGCCCAACTGCCATTTCCACAATCGTCCTTCATTCTCCTTTTCCAAGCAGCATAAGATGCCCTCTTTTTGTTTTCATTCTGTGTGTGATTTTTGGATAAGGTGATGGTTACATTGGATTTAATTCTTCCAGTTCATGAGCGAATCCTTCTCTTGTTAAGTCTGATTTAGCTTCAATTGCTCAGTGCCTGCACCAAGGCTGAGGACATGGCATCTCCTCCACAGCTTGGAATGAATCTTTGGTTTCCTGGCATGCAGTTGAGAGGAAGGCAAAGACAGAGAAACAAGAAAAGCTAAACCAGGGGTTTCATGATGGTGGAAATTTGTTTCTGTGTTACACTCATCTTGAAGATAGGTGGTCCAGACTGATGGTAAATCACTCCTTTGCAGTCATTGAGAGACTCAGACTGCTTTCATAGGAAGGTGCCCAGTTGGAGCCAGTTCATAACCCCTTTTGTGTTCCAGTGGGCAGGAAGGGATTGAATTCATGGGAAGACTGTGACTCAAAGCCCAGGTGGAGAAGTCTCATACATTACTTCTCACTTCCCTTTGGATATATGTCAGTCATATAGCTGCATCTAGCTGCAAGTTAGGTGAGGAAATGTATACCCCAGTGGAAGTGAGCCTATGGCATGCATGCTATAGCAGGATGCTTGTACCACTGAAAGCACTAAAAGGTTTACCTTTTAGTGTACATGCTCCACAACATGCCATGAAACTACCCACAGTGTTTTACAGTGACACAAAAGTGATATATATATATTAGAGAGAGAGAGAGAGAGAGAGAGAGAGAGAGAGAGAGAGAGAGAGAGAAGTTATATGTCACATTTTGAATGTTGATCCTTTCCTGGTCTTGTGACATGTGGTACAATCTTCTTACCAATAGTGCTGGGCAATGGCAGTGTTTTGGTTTAGATCTAAAATCCCCCCTCTCCCCAAAATCTCATGTATTCAGCGGTGGAGCCTGGTTGGAAGGCTTGATGTCTAAGAGCATATTCTTATTCCTAACTCTTCTCTTTCTCTCTCTCTCTCTCTCTCTGTCTCTCTCTTCTTCCTTACCACAATGAGTAGAACAGCCTTCCACCATGTGTTTCGGCCTTGGAGCCAGCTGCCCATACATGGACTGAACCCTCTTAAACCATGAGAGAAAAAAAAACTCTCCTCCTGTAAGTTGTGAGTGTGAGTGTTGGGTATTTTTTCCTGGTGACAGAAAAGTGACTGATATAGGCAGTGAGCCACATGATCATAAAGAAAAGCAACACAGCCTAACACTAACTGATACTCTATAATGTTCTGTGTTCTTAGGCCAGAACGCTCTGTGGGTAGACGTATTCAGTGCATTTTGTATTTATGATGGGTTTATTGAGACATAGATTCCTCAAGATCAAAGGCAACTTTACTTTATACATATGTCTGGTTAGTGGGCAGGGTGATTTTGGTGAAGAGCAAATAATCTCCATGCAGTTGGCTTCTTATGTTTCTTTGGAGCTGTATGGCTGATTTCGCAGCTTAATCCCCTCAAAAACCATGGTCGTAAGATTTTATACTTCACAGCATGATGTGGATATGCACTCTTGTAATCTCAGCACTAGGAGGCAGAGACAGTGGGATTGTGAGTTTGACTCCAACCTGGAAAGCAAGTGATCTAGTAAGACTCTGTCTCAAAACACAATGGGGCTGGAGATGTGTCACCCAGTAAAGGCCCTAAGTTCAGTCCCCAGGACTGGAGGAAAAAAAACATTTCATGCTTTCCATAGAGAAAATATTAGTCTACATGGAAATGTAGCAACTGTCTAACATCAACCAATCTTCTGCCTTTAGTTCTTATTTTCCTTTAAAAATTATCATAAACTTTCCTACTTAAACTGTCAGGCTTTATTTTCCTTCTGCATGAGGAAAAGTTCCTGTACTTTAATTTTGTCTTATTTCTTTGTTTAATTAGACAATCTCTATTTGGTGTAACCCAGGCCTGATTTAAATTTCTTTTTTTCCCTCATCTATTGTCTCTCTTATAGCATTTTCCAGGAACTGTACTAATTTAGTGAATCTTTTATCTCGATCAGCCTCATCAAGCAAAGAAGGTAATTTTTTTTCCTGTGTGTGTGAAAATTCTTTTGTATAGCACTTCCTCTTATGGGTCGATCTTTTGTGCTTCTTACTTAATGCCATTGCTGTCAGTTCCAATGAGGATGTTCTGAGTTGCAATGCTGGTGTAAGAGACAGTGCCTGCCCTGAAAACACTTGAATTTTAAAGATTATTGGGTAGCTCCTGAACATTCTTGCCTCTCTTCTCTAATTCCTGGGTAAGAATCTACTTTTATATTTATTAGGTCTATGACAGACTTGAAGCTTTCTGGTAAATTCATGACTCACGCTATATTTAATGGGGCTTTTCCTTAATCTTATGTCTAGATTTTCCCAGAGGAGGTAAAAAGCTTGTGAGTGCCCACTTGCAAGACAGAAGTCCCAGCCATATGCTATTTTCAGTTTTATTGATAGTTTTCCCATAATGTACTCTAACCTCTGAACTTGGGAAAGGCAAAGGAGTCTCCCTGCTGAGTTCCCCTCACAACCCCTGGGCTACTGGGCCCTGAGGCTCTGGAACAAAGCTGGCCGGGGCAGTGCCTAACTCTCTCCTGCCTGCTCATTGTTTTTTCTATGAACCACATCTGGGTTATCCTCAGACAATTTGCCCTGCTGTGTTTCTGATTTTGTGGTCTTTAGCATCAGTCAGAATAAAACACTGAGTTTCCCATGGACTCAAGGAAAAAAGAAAAGGGAGGGTCTTCTCCACTCTAACACACACACACACACACACACACACACTCACATATACACATGTATTCCTATCTTTGAACACCTACTATGTCCCAAGCTCTTTGTATTAACTACCTGTAGCTTTCCACAGCCCTGTAACCAGGTATTAATCATCCCCTTTGCACAATATCTTGCAGCAAATCTGCCCCTTTGGAACATCAGACTTTTTTTTTAGTTTCCTTATATGGAGAAGGTATGCTTCCTGCAGTTTCTATCTTTTGTGGAGCCCTGGTCAACCTCATCCGTTCTAATGGTTCGCAAATCTATACCTAGAAACCTCAGTGTCTCACATAACATTTTCACAGATCTAGAGTCTTCTATATTCAGCATCTGGTTATTCACAGAGTTAGCACACTATTTGATCCTGTCCTTACTTCCTTATTTTTCTCAGGCAACCCAAACAGAAACCATGTGTCTTCCTCCATTCATCCGTCCCTATAGCCTCATATCGGAATGGTCAATGTGTCTTGTAAGACTTCTGAGGCCCAAGCTAGGCCTCAGTGTTCCTAGAGTTTAGGCCTTAGTTGCCTCATTGTGGAAGAAAAATGCCTTAGAGTCTTTCACTTGTCTCCACATCCCAGGCCTCACTGGCTTCAATTCTGTCTGCATATAGCAGCTGGCAGGACCACCCCAAGAGAGGGACTGACCATACTTTCTAAACAGAAAATGATGAAATCCTGTGGAGAACAAATCCAAGTCTAAGCCCAGTCCCACAGCTTGGAGGATTGTCTTGCTTATCTTACCTTTAACTTTTGATTTATCTTCCAGTCCCACTTCTGTTAGCATGTAATAGTGCCTCAGGTGTATGAATCTCCCTATGACTTCCACACAGCTGGCCGCATGGGATATTCTCACTGCCTGCAGTGCCCTTCTGCATATGGCGGACACCTGTCTAAGTGTGCTCTCTCTGATTTGCCCTTCAGAGAGGTACCTGACAGCTACCTAAGACTGTTCTCCCCTTGTCCTCAACCCACACTACCTAGAGACACGCATGAATAGACATATATACACTCATACTACACACACACACACACACACACACACACACACACACACACACCCTAAGCCAGATTAAAGTCAGGTGTGGATCTCTGGGCATCATTGTGTATAGCTCTGCCTTCTCATTATTATACTGATTTATTCATCAGAGAAAAGCAATGTCTTTGAGGGCAGGCCTTATGTCTTTTTTCTGGTCTTTCAAGTCCCTTGTCTGGGCAATGTCCAAGATCATAGGTATTGGATGGGTGCTTTGTCAGCCTTCAGGCCTTGGGTTCAGTGTGTTTCTTTGTGGAGTCCCTGTGCCACAAGAGCCCATTGTCCTGTGGAATAAGTGCTTGATATGCCTAGCACTGGAGAAGGGAGAAATCACCCCACTCTCTTCCTTTATAGAAGGACTTTGCTGGCTAGGACTCCAAACCCATTCCTCTTCTGAAGAAAATGCTCCTTCCTAATCACTCTGCCTCAGACAGGCTTTCTCAGCACCTAAATGGCTCTGGCTATCTTGAGTCAATTGTCATTCTGACAACACGAAGGGTTTTTAAAACACTCTCAGAACTTGGGAACACTATGCAGCAGACAGTGCATGATTGCATTGGGACTCAAGAGCAAACCTCAGCTCCCCGGCCACGGCCCTGTGCCAGGCATTGCCTCTAGTGAAGACAGAACAGCCTTTTGAAGTGCTGCAGACTTAAACCAGGGAATCAGTTAACATCTCCCTAAGCAGCTAGTAGTGGGAACAAGGAGTGTATTTGATAACGTAGAGATGCTGGGACAATGGCGGAGCCTGTGCCTCCCTTGTGATAAGGCACGCTACAGAGGAGAAATTAAAATGAAAGAGCTGGGATGGGAGGGGCTACTTCATTAAAGGAATGGCAGGCAAGGGGTTGTTTTGTATCAGGAAATCGGGCTTGAGTTTGAGGGCCTTAGGGAGTCATGATCTGGGTTGGTGATTTGTGGTGGAAAGCAGGTTGCTGTCAGAGTCCCAATACTACATACCTCTCCCCAAATGCACTGCATGGATTTGAGCAGTAACCAGGAGAAGGACAGCAGTTAGCACTGGTCCTAAGGAATGGGGGCCTCTTTGCTTGTGTGCCTTGCTTTTTTTTCTCTTCCCATTCACAGATGTCAGTGCCATTCATGTATTTGTTCCCAAGCACATAGCAGTGGACAATGGGACGCTCATGGATGTCAACTTCAAGTTGATCCCTGAGTTTAAATCTAGTTCTGTCTCTTATGTGCAATAACCAAATCATTTAACTCCTTTCACGCTTCATGTCCTAATACAGTAATACCAGCCAGCTACCCTTTTTGGTAACAGATGTGTTTGAGATTTTGGTTATTTTTGAATTTGGGAATATTGCATATAGATGCAATATATTAGGGATAGAACCCAGGTCTAAGCATGCAATTCATTTATGTTTCATGTACACCTACTACACATAGCCTGGATGGAATGTTATACAATATTTTTTGGTGCACCTGCAATTTGCATGCAAACTATCATGAAACCAGGTGTGAAGTTTCCACTTATGGCATCTTGTTGGCACTCAAAAATTTTTGGATTTGGGAACATTTCAGATTTTGGATTTTTAGGTGACAGATATTCAACCTCTACAGAACTCAAAAAGTCTTAACGGGAATACAAATCTATTTCGAATCCTCCCAGCACTCAAATCTGTGAATTGGGAATCTAAAGTTTTGTCAGGTGATACCTATATTTAGAATGTTTATAGCTCTTAAATATCATTCCAGTTTTTTACCTGAAACATAGACACATTTAAAAATGCTACCATTTGCTCATTATTCATAACCACAGACATCACTATAAGCTTTTTTATGCCAGCCCAAGGAAATCAAATCCAATGTTACTATATTAAAATAAAATAATAAACTTGTAGTGTGGTCCAATAAGCTATTAGAATAATGGAAGTACTCTATGGATCTATTAGTTGTTGACTTTAAGAATTATTAATGATTGAATTAGAACATTAGTGTATAATTAAAAACCATTTTTCTTCATTTTGGAGGGAGAATTTCACAGAACCCACAAGGAGGTTTTTCATAACCATTTTGTACCAGCTTCTCTGAAAAGCCACTGCCTGTGTTAGCAGCAAAAAGGGGACTGGGCTGAAGTTAGCATCTCTCTCCTAGTGACACAGTCATCCTCCTGTGAATCCAGGCGTCACAGCCTAAATGGCAAGTGACTAATTCCAGTGGGTACCAGTGGGCCAGGAACAGAGCCTAGAAATGTCACATTGGGATGACTCAGTGTGACCTTAGGGGAAAGACCCCAAACAGTTTCCAGTGGTATTCAGACACTTACAGATTCTAGGGAGAGTATCATACCCTAGACTAATTCTCTGTTTGCATAACACAGTCATACATAGTATACTGTGTGGGCTTTGTAATCTAATTTCAGTTAAATCACTTTTTACAATGTACTCAAAATGTGTTTGTGACAGAAAATCATTGTAAGAATAATTTTGCTTCCCTTTCAGCTTACCATTTCTTTCTTTTTCTTCTTCCTTTTCTCCCTCTTTCTCTCCCTTTCTTCTTTTATTGTCTCTCCCTCTCCTTCATACTTTTTCTTCCTTCTTTACCACCTTTCCTTCCTTCCAAATGTATTTCCCTCTGTTAAACAGATCAAATCAGCTGAGCAATCCAAATTTCTTCTTTGTTCAATTTATCATCTCTTCAATTTCCCTTTTTTTTTTTTGGTACCAGGGATCAAACTTGGGACCTCGTGTATGCAACGCAGGTGGAGGAAAAAAAATGAGCTAAATCCCTGGCCCTTCAATTTCCTTTTTTGCCATTGCTTTATCAAGAAACCTAACTTACCTCTGAAGATATTACCAAATGGTTGATGTCTATCCATGAATTGTAGTCTTCTGGACTTCATCGTAAATGACCTTAAATATTTCCCAAAGATTTTCTATATCAGACACCTTATTAAGCACCTGGATGCAGAGATACAACTTGTGATATTTGCTTATGTCAAGGAAATTAAATACACCATGTCAAAATTATTATAATTGCTAAAAGTTGAAAATAGACACATATTTTAGCATGCATTCATTTGCCCTATCATTTCTTTAATTCTTATGTAACTTGAAAAAATAGTTGAAGACATGCTAGAAATTGCAGAAATAGCAGAGTTCCATGTACTGCATTTCCTCCAATAAAAGGCACATACCCATAAAACATTTTCAAATTAGGAAATCAACATCAACACAATACTGTTTACTTAAATACAGGCTCTTTGCATGTGGAAATTTTTAGTGTTCTGAGCCTCAAAAAAGTGTGTATTTCAACGTGAAGATTCTTAATCAGGGGCAGTTTTGTTCCCCTTTCCTCCCCCCAGGGAAATCTGACAATATTGAGACACATTTTTGTTTGTCACAATTAGAGGATGGAATTATGCTACTGGTAGCTAATGAGTAGAGGCAACGGGTGGTTCCTACAATACCTGGATCGATTCCACGTCAATCGTGCCTAGGTTAAGAAATCCTAACTTAGAGGCTTATAGGTCTCAGAGCAAATTGATTCTCATTTTATCACCTCAGCACCATTTAAACCAGAGGATCCAAACTCTGCTGTCTGTAGTGGCCACTCAGGTGGGGCTCACTGTGTGAAGCTCATATGAAACTTTGTAGGATTGTAAGATTTTTCCATACAAGCCAGACATTTGAATTTTAAATGTGGACCAGCTCAAAGAGCTACCCTGTTTGTGAGGAAGCTGGGCCAACCATTGCTGCAGGGTGCACACTTGTATCCTTTGGTATAGGGTCTTGGCCATGTGTTAGCTGAGTACATACGCAAAGAAACCCATCTTTCAGAATAAAATGGGAATGGCAGAGCCCTCTGTCTCTTCAGTCTGTTTTCTTCTGCTAAAACAAAATATCTATACCTGAGTAACTTATAAAGAAAAGAGACTGATTTGGACTCATCCTTCTGAAGGATAACAAGGTCAAAATTGAGCAGTCACTGCTGGTGAAAGGTGCATGCTGCTCCAGGCAGAGTGTACAAAAAGAGGGAGTTGGCCTTGAGGCAGACAGGTGACAATCACAATAAAACACCTGTCCTATGTGTAGCACTTTTAAAAATATAAATTTGTTTCATCTTTTCCATCAAATTATAAAAATTGTATACATTAATGTGACATCATCTGAGGTCCTAATGCATGTATACATTATGCAATGTTTAAAGGAAACTGAAGCCATCCACCTCCTCAAGCATTATCATTTCTTTATGGGGAAAACACAGCAACTCTTTCTCATTATATTTTCTATAGGTACCCTGTTTGCTACTGCTCACTCAAACTTCTTACTGTAACTCAGTGCCCAGCGACCAATTTTTCCCACACCATCCTTTCTTTGCTGTATTGTGAATAAGTCTCCTTACTTTAGAACAAAATCTCCTGATACTCATTTGGTCCACCATGCTACACTCCTTAGGGTTTGTAAAAAGGTATATTTGACTCAGTGCAAGCATCGCTAATTTGACCATTTTGATTAAATTGGACAGAAGTGTGAGTATCTGCACTTTGTCAAAATGCTGCTGAATTCATAGGTGTATTCGGACAAAATGGATTCATGGGCCTATTTCACTAGTGGATCCCTGGGGTCGCTTGCTACATCTCTACAGTGCCAATGTATTCTTGCTTTACTCTGGAGGGGTGTGCTACCTGTGCTCCTCTGGGTATTCCAACTTTACTCAATATTCCCTGGGCTTATATCTTGTTGGCTCAAGTGTGGCATAACTGCAATCATTAGCTGTACCCACTCTGCTCTACTTTCCACAAGCAAGACTGAGAGACATAGGATTGTTGCCTATCACCTGGACCCAGAGGAAATCTCTGACCCATATTGTCTTGGAATAACCAACTCGCAGAATCTGGAGCAATTTCAGACCTGAAGTTATAATCTGTGCCAAATACTGCCAGTGAGACTGACATGTAGGTTCTTAATTTAAAAAAAAACATGAAATGCTAAATTAGGTAGGTATTTTGGTAACTATCCAGTGACTTATAATAAATTCAATAGCCTAAACATAGTACAGTGGGGGGTGTGTGTGTGTGTGTGTGTGTTAATTGTTAAATAATTGTACGAGTAATATGAATGTGTTGCTTGTGATGGATGCATGGATTAAAAAATACCTTAGATTAAAAATGGCTTCTCACATTTTGTGATTTTTTCATACTAGCATAATTTAAAATTCAGGTGAATTTAAAGGATATACTGGTCAGGGTGAGTTGGGCTACACTATGGTACCAATGAATCCAATAATCTCCGTGATTTAAAATAGGCTGAATTATTTGTCTCTCATACTCTGTGCCCAAAGAACATTGGCAAGGAAAAGGGCTTTTCTTATCATGGTTTCTCAGAGACCACAGGAAATCAGGGCCTCCCATCTGATGAGAATATCCTCTCAAGCCAAGGCTCAGGGCTCCTGGAGACAAGGAATACAACTTGAAGAATCACACACTGGCTTTTTAAGACTTCCCCCTAAGGAGTGGCATACTTTTGTTCGTATTCTATTGACCAAAACAAGCACATATGCTTATTACTATAGAAAGAGGGAGTGAAATAGTGCTGTGTATTCTTGAAGGTATTTTAACACCATAAACTACACATCCTGGCCAGAATAGAAAATAAGGAAAGGATCTCAAACCTCAAAAACTAGATTTAGGGACTGGAGATTTAGCTCAGTGGTACAGCAGAGTGTTTGTGTGACATGCACAAGGCACTGGGTTCGATTCCCACCACTGAAAAAAACCAAACTATATATAATATATATGTGTGTGTATGTCAGATACTTGTAGAAGATGGTCTGTAATCTGTAATTTCCTTAGAATTTTACAGTACATGTTGCTTATTTATTCTGCAATATAAGGCAGCAAAAAAGGTTTAGTCTCTTTAGTACTTTTATGGTGTCATTAAGGTACAATTTACATGATACAGCACACACAAATCATAGGTGAAAAGTTTTGATGATTTTTAATAAATTTATTAAATTGTATATTGATCATTGTACCCACATTTAGAGCATAACCCCAAACGATCACTCATGACCCGTTGAAGCCAGGCAATGAGCCTCGCTGTCACTCACATAGGCGATTACCAATAATCTAATGCCAGTCTCTATAGGTTTGCTATTTCTGGATATTGAACATAATAAATGCAATTATACAAACATTTTGTGTTGGTTGTTTCATTTAGCATCATTGCTTTGGATTCATCCATGAAGTTATATGCATTGCAAGTTTCTTTCTTCGATTGCTACCTATGGACCCATTGCATAAACATTTTCATTTTTCTTTAAAAATTTTTTTCCTATATTCGTATTAGTGTCTACTGGTTATACAAGTCAATGAATTTTATTTTGGTAGGTGTGTACATGCACATGACATACTTTAATCATTCCTCCATTACCCTCCTTGTGCCAGCTTCCTCCTCTGTTTCACACTTTTTTTTGGTTTCAGTGTATTTAATGTACTTTGATCATATTCTTGCCCCCTATTACCTGCCTTTATACCCTCGTCTCCCTCTTCCCTTCCTTCTGGCTATAATAGTCTCCCTTCTTTTTTCTTGTTATCTTTTTAAAATCCCATGTATTAGGGAGAAAGTGGGATATTTGTCTTCCTAAATCTGGCTTATTTGATGCAACATAATGATCTCCAGATCCATCCATTTTCCTGCAAATGACAAAATTTCTTTCTTTTTTATGGCTTAATAATACTCCATTGTATATGCATACCTCATTGTTTTTATTAGTTCATCTGTTGATGGGCTCCAAAGCTGGTTCCATATCTTAGTTACTGAGTATAAACTTGGGCATGCAGGTGTCTCTATGTATGATGGCTTCCATTCCTTTACATGTGTCCTTTCATCACCTGAGGGACATTTGGACTGTTCCACTTTGTGGATATTATAAAAGTCATGCTGCTGTAGAAATTTGCTTACAAGATGTCATGTGGGCATTTTCATTGAGTATATATGTAGAAATTGTGTAATATTAACTTTATTTAGTAAACTCGTGATTACCTTTTTAAGTACAAATTATTTCCTAAAATGTTATCAAATTGTTTTCCAAAGTGAAAATTTCACTTTCAGGCAGCAATGAATGAGTTTTCCAGTTTGTTCATAAGCTTGCAAAGCACTTGTTTTGGTCTTTGTTTTGATTACAACTATCCTGATGGGTGTGTGTTGATATCTCATTGTGATATTAATTTGCATTTCTCGAAGTACTAATCATGTTGATTATCTTTCCAGGGCTCCTCTCTATTAGCCATTCACTGTTAGCATTAGTGAAATGCCTATTTAGCATTTCTGTTATTTCTTTAAATATTTGATAAAATTCACTCCTAAGATCCTCTGTACCCAAGAGTTTCTCAAACTGAATAATTTTAATTATAAATTTAATTTCTTTATAAGTATGGTCATACTTTCTATTTCTTCTAGGAATAATTGTGAGATTTTGTGTCTATCAAGTGATTTGTCAATTTCATTGACGTTGACTGATTTGTTAGCATGTAGATCTTAATACTGTGCCATTTGGATCCTTTTAACTTTCACAGGATAGATTGTGAAGAGTTCTTCTTACCTTTATGTTTTGCTTTTCATTGGCATTTTTTGATAATTTGTTATTCCCTTTTTTGTTGTGTATTTGGGTTAAAATTTTGTCAGTTTTGTTCATAATGTCAAGGAAACACTTTTTTTTATAGTTTCTGATTTTTCATTTGATTTCTAATTTAATCATTTGTTTCCTTCTGGTTTTGACCTTAGTATGTTAGTCATTTTCTGGGTTGTTAAAACCTTAGCTTAGGTACTGATCTTTTTTTTTTTTTTCCAAATAAAGGCATTTAAAAGCTATACATTTTTCTCTAGCAACTGATTTAGCTGCTTCTCACATATTTTGATATATTGTGGTGTTGTCAATTCAAAATATTTTCTAATTTCATGTATAATTTATTCTTTGATCAATCAGTTATTTAAATGAATATATTATATTTTCAAATATTTGAAGACGTCTCAAATTTACAGTGGACAGAGAATATATTTTTGGTGATTTCAATCCCTTTAAATATTTTTAAACTTCTTTCATGCCTACCATATTGTCTAACTTGGTGAATGTTTCAAGGGAAAATTTTAAAAGAATGTATAGTGAATGTATAGTCTGTCATTATTGGGTTTAGTATTCTATAGCTATTGATTAGGCAAAGTTAGTTGATAATGCTGAAGATCTATATCCCTTGTTGATTTTTTTGTGTAATTGTTCTCTATTAAGTTGAGCATGCAGTGATGAAGTGACTCCAACTACTATTGCTGAGCTGTCTGATCTCCCTTCAATTATGTCAACTTTAGCTTCAGATATTTTGGTACTCCTTTGTTAGGCAGGTGACAATGTGTTTACAGCATAATACATAATGTAATAATTATAATCTTTGTGTCTTGTTCTTGAATTTTATATCTTGACAAATTAACTATAATTAATCATTAGCAAATCTCTCATTTATTCAGGTAATTTTTTTCTGTTTTAAAGTATATCTCATCTAATACTGTGTTCCAATTAATACTGTCATCCCTTGGCTCAGTTTTGGTAACTCATGTGTATCTGGGAATCTCTCCATTTCTTCTGAGATCTCCAGTTGTTTGGCATACATGTCTGTGAAGTAGTTGCTAATGATTTTCTAGATTTTGTCAGTGTATATTGTGATTTTACCTTTTTCATTTTTTTTTCTTTTTCCTTTTTTTTTTTTTTTTTTTTGGTACCGGGGATCAAACTCGGGACCTTGTGATTGCAAGGCAGGCAGCAGAAACACTGAGCTAAATCCCTGGCCCCTACCTTTTTCATTTCTAATCACATTTATTTTTGTCTTTTTTCCCCTCTTTTTGCTAAGATTGGTGTTTGTCTATTTTCTTCATTCTTTCAAAAGAGTCAGCTGTTTGATTCATTAATTTTTTGTGTTGTTTTTAGTCTCTATTTCATTAATTTCTGCTCTGATATTTATAATATCCTTCCACTCCTCTCCCTTACAGTAAATTTTTGCATAATATATTTTTCCTTCCTTTTGCTTCTAACATATTTGTATCTTTAAATTGTTTTTCTTTTAGACAATATAGAGTTTGATGTTGCTAATCCAGGCTGGCAATGTTTTGTAATTGAAATGTGTAATCAATTTACATTGAATGTAATTGTTGACATGGTTTGCTTTACTTCTTTTTGGTTTTTTGCTACTTGTTTTCTATAAGTGTTTCATATGAAAAGTTATTTTTCTCTCCCTGTTTTTGAGATTTTCTTTGTCATTCAACAATTTCCTTATAACGTTTTTAGATAGGAATCTCTTTATTCTGCTGGAAGTTTGCTGAGCTTCTTGAATATGTATGTTAATATTCATATAACTTTGAAAGTTTTTTTAAAAATAGGTTTTTGTGTTTTTTTGTATTAAATTCTTTTATTGGCACATTGTAGGTATACAACACAATTACATTTCGCACTGGGAATTGTATCTTTATATAATGCATCTTGGTTCTTATTTTTTCCCCATTTCTAGCCCCCCCTTCATGCCCTCCACCCTTCCCTATTTACAAAGACTTTATTTCCATTTTTTCCATTTCTCATCATTTTTTCCTTTCCCTTCTTTCCTTTCCCCCGCCCCTCCCACTATCCCTACCCCTTTGGACCATTTCTTCCTATTTTACATTATCAATTATTCATTCTAATCATTGGTACATTTTAGGTATACAATATAATGACATTCATCATTGGAAATTTGCACCTTTACATAGTCTCTCTTGGTTCTTATTTTTCACCCTTGCCCAGCCCTCCCTTCAACCCCTCCAGTCCTCCCTATTTACAAAGGTTTTGTTCCTATTTTTCCATTTTCTCATATTAATCCCATTCCCTTCTATCCTTTCCCCTAGCCCTCCCACTTCCTTCCCCTTTGCCCCTTTTCTTCCTATTTCACATTATCTATTATACATTTAGTCCTCATTTACACTTTCAGTTTCTCACACCAGAAAAACTATTCGGTATTTACACATGTGTGTCCTATTTATTTCACTTAAGAGTATTGCCTCAATGTGCATCCAGTTAGCTATAAATGTCTCTAATTTCTCATTTTTTATGGCTGAGTAGTACTCCATTTTGTAAAAAAACCACATTTTCTTTATCCAGTCTCCAGTTGATGGGCATTTGGGCTGTTTCCAAGTTTTAGCTATTACAAACTGTGCTGCTATGAACATGGGTGCACATATATCACTGTGGTATGATTCTTTTAATTCTTTGGGGAAGATCCCCAGCAGGGGAATAGCAGGGTCAAATGGGACTTCCAGTCCTAGTTCTTTGAGGTATCTCCATACTGATTTCCACAGTGGTTGCACCAGTCTACACTCCCACCAGCAGTGGAGAAGGGTTCCTCTTTCCCCACAGCCCCACCAGCATTTGTTATTGGTTGATTTCATGATAACAGCCATTCTTTCTGGAGTGAAGTGGAATTTCAGCATTGTTTTCATTTGCATCTCTCGAATGACCAGTGATGTTGAACATTTTTTCATGTATTTATTTTTTATTTCTACTTCTTTGTCTGAGAAATGTCTGTTCATTTCAGATGCCCATTTTTCGATTGGGTCTTTAAATTTGGGAGGTCTGATCTTTTTAAGTTCTTTATAGATTCTAGATAGTAGATCTTTGTCTGAGGAAAAGCAGGTGAAGATTTTTTCCCACATTGTGGGTTGTCTCTTCACACTGCTGGTGGTTTCTCTTGCTGTGCAGAAGCCTTTTAATAAGAAGAGATCACACTTGTTGATTGTTTGTGCTAGTTCATGGGCAACTGAGGTTTTGTTCATAAAGTTTTTCCTACACCGATATCTTCAAGGGTTCTACCTAACCTCTGTTCCAACTGGTTCAGAGTTTCTGTTTTAATATTTAGATCTTTAATCCATTTTGATTTTAGTTTAGTGCATGGTGAGAGATAGAGGTCTAGTTTTAATCTTTGGCAAGTTGAAGCCCAATTTTTCCAGCACCATTTATTAAAGAGGCTATCTTTCCTCCAGTGAGGGTGTTTGGGTCCTTTATCAAAGATGAGATGGCTGAGTGTGTCTGGCGTTGTTTCTGCATCTTCTAATCTGTTCCACTGGTCCTCAAGTCTGTTTCTTTGCCAGTGCCATGCTGTTTTTATCACAGTAGCTTTGTAGTATAGTTGCAAGTTGGGGATTGTGATACTCCCTGCCATGTCTCTGTTACCTAGAATTGCTTTTGCTATTCTGGGTCTCTTCTTGCTCCAAATGAATTTTTGGATTGTTTTCTCAAGGTCTATGAAATATGCTGCTAGGATCTCAATTGGAATTGCATTAAATCTATATAGCAGTTTTGGAAGTATGGCCATTTTCACTATATTAATCTTTCCTACCCAGGAGCAGGGGATGTCTGTCCATTTTCTGATATCATCTTCAATCTCTCTTTTCAGAGTGCCATAGTTTTCAGAGAAGAGGTCTTTGATTTCTTTCGTCAGGATGATTCCTAGGTATTTCACTTTTTTGGATGCTATTGTGAAAGGAATTATTTTCCCTATTTCTCTCTCAGTGAGTCTGTCATTGGTGTAGAAGAAAGCTATTGATTTTTGTGTGTTGACCTTGTAACCAGCTACTTGACTGAATTTGGTTATTAAGTCTAGAAGACTTTTGGTGGAGTTCTTGGAGTCTTCTATATAGAGGATCATGTCATCTGCAAATAATGACAATTTGACTTCTTCATTACCTATCATTATTCCTTTTATTTCTTTCTCTTGTCTAATTGCCATGGCTAATGCTTTCAGAACTATATTGAACAAGAGTGTTGATAGTGGACATCCTTGTCTTGTTCCTGATTTTAGTGTGAAGGATTTCAGTTTTTGACCACTTAGTATGATATTGGCTGTTGGTTTTTCATAGATGGCTTCTATCAGTTTGAGGTAGAGACCATCTATTCCAATTTTTTTAGTTTTTTTAAATCATAAATGCATGTTGGATTTTGTCAAATGCTTCTTCTGCATCTATGGAGATAATCATATGGTTTTTGTCCTTGGCTCTATTGATATAGTGTATTACATTGATTGATTTTCGTATATTGAACCATCCCTGCATCCCTGGGATGAATCCCACTTGATCAGGGTGTATCATCTTCTTGATGATCTTCTGCATTCTGTTTGCCATTATCTTATTAAGGATTTTTGCATCTATGTTCATTAGTGAGATTGGCCTAGAGTTCTCTTTTTCAGTTGGGTCTTTCTCTGCTTTGGGGATCAAGGTGATGCTTGCTTCCAGGAATGAATTTGGGAGTATTGCTTCCCTTTCAATTTCATTGAAGAGTTTCAACAGTAGTGGCAGCAGTTCCTCTCTAAATGTCTTGTAGAATTCAGCAGTGAAGTCATCAGGGCCTGGGCTTTTCTTAGTTGATAGGTTTTTAATTACATTTTCAATTTCATTGGTTGATATTGGGTTGTTCAGAATTTTTAGGTCTTCTTCATTCAACTTTGGTAATTCATATGTATCTAGGAATCTGTCCATTTCTTCTGTGTTGTCCATCTTATTGGCATATAGGTTCTGGAAGTAGGTATTGATGATCCTCTGGATTTCTGCTGGGTCTCTTGTAATTTCACCCTTTTCATTCCTAATTGCATGGATTTGGGCCTTTTCTTTCCTTTTACTGACAAGGTTGGCTAAAGGTTTGTCAATTTTGTTGATTCTTTCAAAGAACCAACTCTTGGCTTCATTGATTTTTTTGTATTGTTCTCTTAGTCTCCATTGCATTGATTTCTCCTCTGATCTTTATAATTTCCTCCCTTGTATGAGCTTTGGGGTTGTCCTGCTCTTCTTTTTCTAGAAGCTTGAGGTTCAGCATCAGGTTGTTTAATTGGGCTCGTTCTGTGTTCCTAATATGCATATTCACTGCTATGAATTTGCCTTGTAAGACTGCTTTCATTGTGTCCCATAGATTCTGGTATGTTGTATTGTCATTGTCATTTAATTGAAGGAACTGTCTGATTTCTTCTTTAATTTCCTCTGTGACCCATTGGTTATTCAGAAGAGTGTTGTTCAATTTCCACGTGTTTATGAAATTTTTTGAGTTTCTTTTGCTATGGATCTCCAATTTCATCACACTATGGTCTGATAATACACAGGGGATAACTGCAATGCCTTTGCACTTACTTAAACACGCTCTGTGTGTGAGTATGTGGTCTATTTTTGAGAATGACCCATGTGCAGCTGAGAAGAATGTGTATTCTGATTTTGTGGGGTGGAAGACTCTGTAAACATCTGTTAAGTTCATTTGTTCAAGAGTTCGATTGAGTTCTAGTATTTCATTACTTATTTTTAGTCTAGTTGATCTATCTATTTATGACAGTGGGGTGTTCGGGTCCCCCACTACAATTGTATTAGTGCTTATATGACTTTTCATGTCCATTAGTATTTGTTTTATATAGTTGGGTGCACTAGTGTTTGGTGCATAGGTATTTATGATTGTCATCTCTTCCTCTTGGATTCTTCCCTTTACAAGGATGTAGTGTCCTTCTTTGTCTCTCTTAATCAGTGTTGGTTTGAAATCTACTTGATCTGCCAAGAGGATAGCTACTCCTGCTTTTTTTCAGGTTCCTGTCACATGGAGTATTGTTTTCCACCCTTTAACTTTCAGTCTATGAGTTTCCTTTTGAATTAAGTGTGTTTCTTGTATGCAGCATATTGTTAGATTTTGCTTCTTGACCCATTCTGCCAGTCTATTTCTGTTGATTGGTGAATTGAGACCATTAATGTTGATGGCTATAACTGAAACATATTGACTTGTCATTGCCATGACTTTTTCTTTTTGTTGGGTTCTCCCCCTTTACTTTTAATTTCTTGTCATGCCAGATGGTTTCATTCTGCTTTGCTTCCTGGGGTTGTGATCTTCAATGTCTGTTCCTAGGATATTGTGTAAAATTCTTTGGAGTGCTGGTTTGGTATTCACGAAGTTCCTAAGGTGCTCTTTGACATGAAAGTATCTTATTTCTCCATCCATTTTGAAAGATAGTTTAGCAGGGTACATCAATCTGGGTTGGAGGCTGTTTTCTTTTAGGGCTTGGAATATGTCACTCCAAGCTCTTCTTGCCTTAATGGCTTGTGTTGAGAAGTCTGCTGTGATTCTGATGGGCTTTCTTTTGTATGTGATTTGTTTCTTTTCTCTCACTGCTTGGAGAACTTTGTAGTTCTTTTGTGTTTCTGGAATCTTAACAATTATATGCCTATGTGTAGATTTTTTTTTGATCAAGGCTATTTGGAGTCCTATATGCCTCATCTATCTGTATGTCAAGCTCTTTTTCCCTGCTTGGGAAGTTTTCTGCCATTATTTCTGTGAAGAGTTTTTTTATGTCATCTCCATTCTCTCTTGTTTCTTCATTGAGCCTAATCAGTCTTATGTTATTCTTCTTTGCATCATCTAGCAGCTGCTGGATTGATTTCTCATGTTCCCTTATAATTTTGAAGCAATTTTGCTTTTCCTGGTCACTAATTGCAATCTTATCTTCTATAACTGAAATTCTGTCCTCACATTGGCTCATTCTGCTGTGTAGACTTTCCATGGAGTTTTTCATGTCCTGCAAATCTATTTGCATCTGTTTTATGGATTCCATTTGTTTCTTATGTTGGAATTCCATCATGTTCCTCAGCTCCTCTCTAGATTTATTAATCATGTCTTGCACTAGGGCCACAATTTCTCCTGTTATCTGAGAAATTATTTCTGATTTCATTTTTTCCAGATCCCCTTTTGTTACCTGTTCAGTGGGTCCAGGTGTTCCATCTCATTTCCCTTTGAGGTTGCTGTAGGTGATCTGGAAGTCTGGTTTTGAGACTTATTTATGTGTTTTCTCATTTCGACTGGGGCGGGGGGCTGTTAGCACCTGCATGGATTACCTCCATTAAGCTGGGTGAGGTTGGACAGGGGCCAGGAGCAGCAGTAGGGATGGTTACCCAAAGCCCTTTCCTGTGGGCTGGGAGCAGCCGGAGGGATGGTGGCCAGGAAACCCCTTCCTCTGGACCAGGAGCAGTGGGATGGTGTCTCAGAAGCCCCTCCCTCTGGGCCAGGAGCAGTGGGAGGGATGGTGGCCTGGAAGCCCTTTCCTCTGGGCCAGGAGCAGTGGGACAGAAGGTGGCCCAAAAGCCCTTTCCTCCGGGCTGGGAGCAGCCAGAGGGATGGTGGCCAGGAAACCCCTTCCTCTGGACAAGGAGCAGTGGTATGACAGCTCAGAAGCCCCTACCTCTGGGCCGGGAACAGTGGGCCTGAGTACCTTGGTGTGGTGGTCTGGTGTCCTCTGCGTCTTTGTAGTGTGGAATCAGGTAGCTGCCTGTCTGCAGCGGGGTGATTCCATGTCTTCCGCGTGACTCAGGACCTCGGTAGGGCGTGCACAGACCTGCCTGTCTGCAGGGGGCTGATTCAGAGTGTGTTCCGCGTGACTGGGGACTAAAAATAGGTTTTATGTTTTAAAAATGTTTTTAGTTCACAGCAAAATTGAGCAGAAAGTAGAGAATGTTCATATATACACACTACCATTAAACATAATCACAACCTCTTCCCCTATCAATCGACTTCCTTTTACTTGTACATTTATGGTAATCAATGAATTTACATTGGCATATCATTAATACTCAAAGTTTATAGTTTACAGTAGGGTTCACTCTTGGTGTTGCGCATTCTATGGTCTTTGTAAATGTACATTACAAATACCAACAATTATAGTTTCATATGAAATTATTTCAATGCCCTACAATTTTTCTCTGTTCATCTTATTCACAAATTGAAAAAGTTTATACTCATTTTGTTTTTCAACTTTTTTCTGCTACTTTTGTATTTTTTTCATTCTGGAAATTCTATTAAAAATATGTTGGGTCGGGATTTAGCTTAGTGGTTTTTCCACCTGCTATGCAAATGCAAGGACCTGAGTTCGATCCCCGGTACCAAATATATATATATGTTAATATGATTAATGTTATCCTACAGGTCTCTCAGGCTTTGTTAATTTTCCTTCTTACATTTTTTGCTTATTCCATTTCTATTGGTCTATCTTCAATTTCACTTACACTTTTATTTTTCAGATAAAGTCAGCTATTGAACTACTCAAGTACCTTTCTCATTTTACTCATTGTACTCTTCAACTCCTGAATTTCCATTTAGTTCTCTGTCTCCTCTTTCTGTGCATATATTATGCAGTCATGTACATAATTTTCTTTATTGATAATTTTGTCTTTGATAAGTCACTATCCTCATATACTACTTAAGCATGATTGTCTTTCACTATTTGAACCTATTTTAAAGAACTACTTTGAAGGCTTTGTGCACTAAAGTTAACATCTGTGCCTTCTCAAGAATAGTTTCTATTAACTTCTTCATCTCATTTTAGAATCAGTTTAACAGTTCTTTGCACATATTAGAAATAATTGTAGAAAACTGTACCTGTGGAGTAATATATCTGAGCAGATTGAATTATCTGGACCCTAACCATCCTCTTATGGCAGGAACGTTATTGCTATTCCTTTGTTTAGTGTGTTTCTAGGAATAATTTGTAGGGTTCCATTTTTCTTACTGTGTATGACTATTGGTGCTTCTGCTCAGTGTCTATTTTTAAGGACAACGTCTTTCTGTTTTTTAATCCTGATTTCCTAGAGACTGGTCTAAGTCAAGAGATCTCAGTAGTCAGGCAGCCATCGGTCACAGGCTATTCTCGAGACCTGCAAGTCAGCATTCTCCACCCTTTGCCAAGGGGGCTGTATGTGGTATGTGGAGTGAGCAAATTCATTCAAAGTTCAGGCCACTTAAAGACCTTCCTTGTCTTTTGTTTCTCTTGTGTTATCCATGCAAGCACAGGGTTTCACATTCAGCTGCACTCTTGGTGACAGGCAGGGCCCTCAGGTATTTCCTGGCAGTGTGTGTAGTCCTGAGCAGATGAGTAGCTTCTGCGCTCTGGGGAAATAGTCACCGAATATGGGTATTTCTCAAGGCTATCTACCTGTGTTATCCTTAGATTTTTCTGGTAAACATCTGGCAGCAGTTTGTTGCATATCACAATTTAAATGCAAGCAGGCTATCTACAACACGGGTCTTCTCTCTTTGTTTGGCAGTAACACCTTTCCACGTGGGGTTTCCCAGTGTCCCACCCCAAGCCAATCTTTTCTGTCAGTGCTGCTGTTGGCTTTCAAGGCCTGCTCCTTATAGCACCTATGGAGTCAAGGTGGAAAGGACCCAAGCAGCCTCAGACTAAATGAGTGCTTAGACTTGAGTTGTAGAAGTTTATCTTTAATAAATGTTTCTCAACTTATTAGATGTCTTTGGCTGGTTTCCAGAATACTGGAATGATCACGTTGACAATTTCATCAGTTTTATTATTGGTATTTGGGAAGGAGACTTGCTAGATTTCTCACTCTGTCATTCTGAATCTTCTGTTTTCTTTATTGCTGTGTTAATTAACATTTCTAAGACTTATCTCAAATAAATTTTTTTTTTTTGCCAAGCACTATGTGTTTGCAGTTAATGTAAATAGCATGTTTTGAGGACACTTTGGAAACCTTGATGTAAATTAAGCACAAATTATTTTGGCCTAAATTGGTCTATAAACTGTCTGCCAGAATTACCTCAACCCATTCAACATTTAATGTGATGGGATTAACAGGTAGCAAATTGCAAACCATACAGATCATACACAGGGTAGACTAGATCTAGACATGGGTGGTTTAAGCCATACCAAAGATCTAATATCTGGTTGGGAGATTATATAAGATGTAACCACACAATACAGTGAGTGTTTAAATTAAAACCAATTTAATACAACAAAAGATACATTGCCATGAATCCCCTTCTCCCAAATACTCCCTCTCCCTTCAAACACAGATTTTACACTTGCCACTTTCAGAAGCAGTTCTGGAAGTCCTCTTCGTGAGCATCTTTTGGTGCACTGCCATGTCTGCCTCGATGTCCCAAATGGATTCAAAATGTTTACATTTCAGGGTTATTTTTACTTTGGGGAAGAGCCGGAAGTTGCACAGTGACTGCTCAGTGAATGAGGCAGATGAGGACTTGCTGCAGTGTATTATAAGCCTGCTTTTCTGTTGAGTGGTGGCAGGCAGCAGGCTTCATTGTATTTTTGATCACACCTCATAAGGACACTTATGGAAGAAGATTCCAAAGCTGCTTCACAAAGTGGCAAGAATGATAGGACGAGAGAGCTAAAGTGGAGAGAGTATTTTAAGAGAACTTAATGGCAATGTGTCTTTTACTGTAATATTTTTTTAAATTTAAACATTCCTCATATATTTTGATCACACCTTGTACATAAATATCTAGATTTTGCCTTTTATTTTCAGAAAAATCTTACCAAACTATATCATCGCTACATGACTTTTTTAAAGGTTACGACTAAACATCTAAAACTACATAGAAACCGTGTATCCTTTTAGCTACCTGGTCCCAGAAGTCATTTGAAATTATAACATCAGCTTTCAATGAAGTGTTAAGACAATGGAGGTTGTTTTTTCATATTCTGAAGGCTCCATTCCTGCCTCAGACCACCAATGACAAGAGTACTAGCTCATAACTTTATGTTAAAAATCAAGATTATGGAGGCCATGTTCTGAAGCTCAGTTTGTCTCACGACCAGTGGCACAAATGTACAAGAGGACTGGCTACTCTTAATGGTGCTGTCAGTAGCCATAAAGCAAAGTGGAGCCTCTGGCTCTCACAGTGATAAACCTTCTTGATTGTTTTAGTTCAGGGCTCCAAATCCATGAAAATGGACATATACTTCCTGGATGAATTTAAGTTATAGTCAAGCAAATTTATAATTGAATGCAAAGGATTGGAGAAGGAGCCCACAGGTTTGTGTAGAAAGCACTCTGTCTCTCATAAGCTTCAAAGTCGTCAGGAAGCTCTTCTGCATAGAGCAGATTTCAGAAGTAATTTGTAGAGTTAAGAGAAACTACTTAAAGGTATGAAACACATACAAGGCTCAGGGCAAATGATACACTTTAAAAGTAGAGCCAAAGATGGTAGATGTATGAGGACCCCAAAGGTATTGAGAAAATAATAACGACAAAAGTGAAGAGAGAACAAGAGAAAGCAACACAACTGGGTCTTTCCATTTAAATTTTCCAGAATATCGTGTGCTTATGAGTGGTTGCAGCCTGTTATCCTCCGTGCACTTTTACAGGACTCCTGCATGTCCACCACTCCAGCCTTTCCATTCAGAAAGCCCCTAGCTGTAATCTGATCTTTAAGACTCAGGAGAATTCCAGAGCCTTGAAACACTTGGTGAAGATGGCTAACTCTCAAGGGGGACTGCTAATTTCTTTCTGTCTGTCTGTCCTAAATTCAATCCCATCTTAGTTATTTCTTCTCCTCGCTTCACTACAGAGTTGACTGTAAGGCTGACAGCCTTTGCAAAGTTACTGTTATGGTGCTGATATCAATATTAATGACATGTGGCTTGATACTGTAATTGAATAGTTTTTACACAGATGATATTAACGGATAAAATATGGCATCCTCATGAGAAAACATTACCTTGAAATATTAGCATTATGATATGTTAATTTCTTTGGAGCATATGACTACAGATATATGGGCAGAGGTAAATTTTCCAGCACTTCGGCTGACAAATTCCAAGTCAACATAACTCTTAAGAATTTGTATTACTACTTGGCAATGACTTCTATGATGATGTATAACAACTTAAGGGGTTTTTAAAATGCAGTATTTTGACTAATGTGGTTTGGTAAATAGCGTTTGTGATTAGTCCTTTTTCTTTTTCTCCCCCCAGTTTCTGTAATACTGACAAAAGCCTGTAATAATAATAAAAACCACCTCTCCAAATGGAAAATGCTCCACTCCATCACCAGCAGTTTCTGAGAACATTCCAAGATGTGTGCAGAGCACAGACCCGGCAGCTCCGCTAAGCTGAGCTTCACGCTGCTGTACTCATTGGTACACTAGTACCTCCCATTTCTACCACAGAATATAGTCTTGAGGTTCAGCTTCTAAGAATTTACCGCAGTCAGTCTGTGCACAGAAATGACAAGAGCGGGGGACTCTAAGACCTCTCTGTTACCTCAGAGACAGGGTTTAAGGGAAAGTCTGTCATTCTGGTGCTCTTAAATACAGCACTTGTGAATCTGTCCCTTGAAAGCATAGTTCAGGCATGGTATGTGAATTCTAGGCCACTCAGTGCAGTATGATAGATGTGTCCACATTCTGTCATGCAAGGAGACAACTGCACCTGGCATGGCGGTCATTTATAGTCCCCAGGGAAAATGTCCCAGACTAGCTATCTTCTGATGACTGAGACCAGGAGTAGCCTTCTGGGATTTTGCACCTACCACCTGTTCTCTTGCAGGCAGTGTCCACTCCACAATCCTCTACTGGCTTGTGCAACCACCAGCTCCCTATTTGGCATTCCCTCAGAGAAATCCCTCTCCTACTTCTGTTCATACTCTCTTCAGCTTGGCCCTTGGATCTTCCACTGAAGGAAGCTTCTCCAGCACCGTCAGCCCCAGTGGATAAGCTGGGGCTCATCCTTTTGCTGTCCACCTCAGGTTCCCTCTGGACAATAAACTCAGATTTCCTACTGAGGGTGGGAGCTGGCGGGCAGAATCTCCCAGCCTCTTCCATCTGATCAAGCAGGTGGAAGGTGACTGATGCAAAGAAGAACAGAGCTCACTCATGAATTATTTGCAGAGGAGATTTCCTACTGGGCCTCTTGAACACTTCACATGTGTTTGGCCCTAACATCACTGTTCCCATTCCTCAATTTCAAGTGGAGCAATGAACTTGATATTAATCTGTCTTCAGGAGAAGCATCTGGAGGCTGGCTAATAAAACTTCATTTGATGGAGGAATAAGGCTCTCAATCGGGTCCTGCTTACATAGACTTTTCAGAGATGCTCTTTGCTGCTTGCTTTGGTCCTGGGATTCCCCAAACTCCCTCCATTTGCCATGGGTTTCTAGCCGATTTTCTTCCCAAGTGCAATACTGTAGACTCCTGGAAGGAAGCAAAACTCCAACTCTGAGTGGAGTCCTCTCTTCTCCCTATGCTCTCGAGCCCTCCCCCACCCTCCCATCACCTCAACCACCTTGTACTTCCATCCCCTACGGGGGCTCTGACAGATGCTCAGCCCCTTGCTGTGATGTTAAGCTGCTCACAGTCTGGATCCAGGCTGCCAGATGCTCCAGAGCCGCTTCTGGAAAGTGTCTCCCTCACAGATTCTGACATAGGCCAGTCGAAGAGGTGTGGCAATGCCATAGAGCACCGGGACCAGCTTATGTGACAAACAGGCAGCACATACACTTATTCTGGAATGGTACCTAGGGGGTCCCAAGCCTTCCCTACCCAGCAGCAATGCTGCAATTCAGACTGGGTATTAGGCAACAGCAACTTTTCCCCTCGGCAAAGTGGCATCTTTTTGCCTTTAAAAAATGTCTTCACTTCTATGCCATGGAGATAAGGAAAAAAAGCCTTATATATAATTTTTCCTATTAATAAACCACTCTTAGGGCAGTTTTAGGTTTATTTATTTATTTTTTTGATACTGGGGAGCGAACTCTGGACCTTGCACTTTCGAGGCAGGTGGCAGAAGCACTGAGCTAAATCCCTGGCCCCAGTTTTAGGTTCATAATAAAGCAAGCACAGGAAGTTTCCATATCTCCTCTGCCCTCCACATGTACAGCCTCTCCTACTTTCAACATTCCTCACCGCAGTGGTGCCTTTTTTTCCAGGTAGTGACCCTCCATGGACACTTTTTCTCTTAAGTAAGTAATATGTATTAGAGTGGACTCTTGGTGCTAAACGTCCTTTGGGTTTAGACAAATATAGAGTTATATGAGTATCCACCATTACAGTACCATACAGAATAGTTTTGCTGCCCTGAAAGTCCTCTGACCTCTGCCTGATCATCCCTCCTTCATAACTAAACTCTGGCAAACCATTATCTTTTTACCTTGAAAAACATCGTCTAATTGGAATTGCAAATTATGCCTTTTTCCAATTAGCTTCTTTCACTGAATGAGGTAGTCAGCTTTCCCATTGGTGAACACAATACCTGACACCCACCACTAAAAGGAGAAAATGGTTAATTTGGTTCACATTTTAAGGGCATTCAGTCCATGGTCAGGTGGCTCCAAGGCAGAAACAGTACGGTGGAAGGGTGCAGTGGAACAAAGCTGCTTCGTTCATGGTGGGCAAGAAGCAGAGCAGGGAACAGTGCCAGATGGAAAAGTGCAAGAGCCAGACATAGACCCAAAGTTTCCCTCCATGATCCACTGAGACACACCCAGAAGTGCACTCCATTGATCCTCCAAGTGGATCCCAAAGTCAATCAAGTTGACTCAGTCAACCCTACCCATCACACTCAGTCTTTTAAGTGACCTTCATATTTTCCTGTGGTTTGATAGCTTATTTCTTTTCAATGTTGAATAATATTCCATTGTGTGGATATACCACATTTTCTTTACTTGTTCACCTGTTGAAAGACATCTCAGTTGTTTCTAAGTTTGGACAATTATGAGAAAAATTGCAATAACTATCCATATGAAGGATTTTGTGTGGACATAAATTCTCAGTTCACTTAGGTACATACCAATGAGTGTGGTGCTGGATCTCAAGGTCAGAGAACATAGTAGCCTCCTAACATCTTTGCCCTCTCTTTACTTCATGTTTCTCCAATCTGAATGATTTTTTAAAATATTGTTGATCCACACTAATGGAATATTTCTAAATAAGAAGCTACCTCTTTCCAACAAAAAATATGCCCATCTTTTGTTATTGTATTAAGTAGTTGGTATGCAAAATGAGAAAATGCCATAGTATACATTTGAATTTAATTAGACTGTTTTAGAATTCTTGTGAATTTGATAGGGTCTGGTGTACAGTATTAGCTGATTTGTCCCTGACAGAGGAATAACGTCTGTGAGGAGTTCAAACCACTATCAAGTGGGCAAGTGAGTGCATCATCTGCAACACAATGGTCTGATATTTTTTAACCAAATATATTGCTAGAATGAAGAAGTAGGTGGTTGAGAATTACTCTTTGGGGTTTAGAGCACAGGTGTTGCATTTTTTATAGCTTCTTTCATAAAATGAAGGGATGCACAGAGAAGAAAGGAACAGTAAGAACAATTCATGCTTTAGTGGATTCTAGGAAACAAAGAGGTTTGGTAAGGAAAGAGCACTGGTTTTGAAGTCACTGAAGTGTGGAGTTTGAAGCCCAACTTTGCTCCAGTCTAATTATGAAGTTGGAAAAATTATTTAACTTCTTTGAGTTTAATTAACTTCTGTGTTTAAATTTTCTCTCTGCTAATGAGTTCAATTATACCTACTCTACAGATTTATTGGGAAGGTGTACCTGAGATCATCCATGTAAAATTCGTAATACATAGCAAATGCGTAATGTTAATGGAGGAAATACTGAAAGGAAATATTAGGACTATTATAGGAAATTAGGAAATATTCCTAATATATTCCTTATAGGAAATATTGACAGTCACAGAGGCCTTCATGGAATTCAACATTTACTCTAGGATGAGACAGGCATGTGATGTAGCACATTTCACATTTTAACTTGGCATTGTCCTTTTATCTCTGAGGCTTGGAACTCAATTTTTATTCTAAATTTTCCTAAATTAAAGCAGAGGTAATTAATAAATGATTAGTAAAATGACCTGCTATTCATAACAAAACATTTGGTGACCCAGTTTCTTTCTCCTTGTCCTCTGTATCTACCAAAAGGAAAATGGCAAGAGTTCTGGAATCTGTGAAGGTCGTGAAACTTTAAAGTATTATTGGCTCTGGTGTGAGAAACTGAAAGTGTAAATAACGATTAAAATGAATAATTGATAATGGGAAATAGGAAGAGAAGGTTCAAAGGGGCAGGGGAAAGGAAAGAAGGAAAAGGAAAAATTAGGAGAAAAGGGAAAAAAAATGGAAACAAAGTCTTTGTAAATAGGGAAGGGTGGAGGGGGGTGAAGGGCACACAGGAAATGGGGAAAAAATAAGAACCAAGATGCATCATGTACAGATACAAACACCCAATGATAAATGTAAATGTATTGAATACCTAAAATGTGCCAATAACTTAATCTAAGGAAAAAAATAAGGTATAATTGGATCACTATGATGCTAGTTGGAAAATTTAAAAAATGAAGAAGCAAATGGAAATGTACAACCAGGCACCCACCCCTATACAAAGCCTGGTCTGGGAGAGAACGGCCACTTTAAGAATTATATTTATGTAAATTTTGCTGTGCTACACACAAAATGAAATGTTGGAACCTAAATGTTTTAATTTCGGTGCAAATGATCCAAGCAATATTATCCCACCATTATCCCTTCCCAGAGTGAAGCATTTAGAAGAAATTTTGTCCCATTTTTCTAACCGTGTTATCATTCCTATAAATGCTACAGCTATGAAAGCAGCCTCAGAGCTTGTGTGTCAAGGACTGTGTTCCAAGCTGGGTGTGATTGTGCATGCACACAGTGGCAGCTATGTGGGGGACTGAGGCAGGAGGATCTCTTGAGCCTAGGAGTTGGAGGTGACCTGTGGCAGCACAGTGGGACGAGGGGCAGGGGGAGGAAGGGAGGAAGGGAGGGAGAGATTAAGGGGAAAAGAAAAGGAAATGAAAAGAAGAGAAGAGAGTAGAAGAGAAGAGAAGAGACAAGAGCGGACAAGGGAAAAGAAGAGGGTAAAAGATAAGAGCTGCTAGTGGAGCTGAGAAGTAGAGAGTTTGCCTAGCCTATGCAAAGCCCTCAGTTCAGTCCTTAGTAAAGAAACCAAGAAAGAAATGAAAAGAAACAAAGAGAAAAGACTGGTCTCCACATGCTACCCTGGAAAGGATACTAAGGCTCTCGTTCATTGGACATCACCAGACTTTGCACATTCAGAAGGCAAGGCGGGAAACTCGAAGCGAGTTGCATCTGTGCACGTTCAGTGTGAAGAGAAGTGATGACTACCAACAGCTCAGGTACTGCTGAAGAGGTGCTGTGATCCCAAACACGCACGCACATGTGCACACACACACATATACACGCACACATGCATGCGCACACCCACACACAAAAGTCAAAGTTGGCTTTGAAACTACTCTACCTACGAAATAGTTCACATTATCTTTCCTAACTCCTCATCCCTCAATTCTGTATTTCATTACCCACTTTGTTCCCATTTTAATGTCTCTTAAAAAGATGTACCATATTGATTGTGCTTGTAATTTATTTGGTATCACTTTTAGCATATAAAATAACTATCATTTTTGTTTTTCTCATGTAAAATAGTATCGTATCTCTAAATTCACACTATCGTAGACTTGACTTATATGATAATTCAGTTATTTTATTGTTCAGCGATCAGTAATTCATACTTTAGTGAAAATAACCTAACTTTGGTGGATTTTTTAAAATGAATTTCACAAGATCCAATTGCATTTTCTCCATTCAGACCAGGGACATCATCATTTAATACTGTATTTCTTTCTTCAAAGAAGATTACAATTTCACAAGAAGGAATATTTGTGACCATGTATGAGGACTTAATCAGTCCTTGGCCTCAACAAGCACATTTTCCATTGTCCTTCCTGACTGCAGGTGGCGTTTTTTCTGGCTCTGCCATGCAAGTGTCTACCACGCATGTCCTACCTATGTGCGCATTTCGTCCATGCTTCCCCTAAAACTGTCAAAAAATATTAAAGCTCTTCTTCCTGTCAAGTTTACTCCTGCCTTATCTCATTCCTTCTTGTAAAAGGCTTGTAAAACACATCTTACCATTGCCAGTTCATGGATTAAATAAATTAACAATGGAGACTAGGAGGGATTAAGCACAGGGCACATATGATGTGCTACAGTGACAGAGCTGTATTGAAATCATGTAGGCCTACTTCCATAACCTTTACTTGCATTTCTCCATTGTTTCCTTCTTCCCTCCCTTGCCCCTCCTACCTCCTCTCCTCCCCTCTCCTCTTCTTTCCTCTTCTCCTCTTCCATCCTACCCCTTCTTCTCTCTCCCTCTCTCTGTTCCTCTCCCTGTCCCTCTCCCTGCCTCTCCCCCCATCCTTTTCAGGCCTGTATCTTGTGGGGCTGCCTGCAAAAGTTTTTGCTGAAATGGATCTATTCACAGTTTAACAACCATTTGCTGCAATGATCTTCTCTCAAACATACCTTATATCCCACCTGTCAACTGCTCTGTGAGCAAGGTGTTACATAGCATTCTTCTTACCCTGCCTCTAAGTACTTCATTTTACCTGAATATATTTTAACCCCCCAAATACAAATTGGATTATTCTAGAGCCTGGGTGTTATGATTTGCACAGCAAGAGACACAGACAAAGAAAACATTGAACTTTTGGAGCTTACATTTCAAGGATGAAAATCAGATAGGCTTTCTGTTGTCCTTGGTAGCTCTGCATTCTCAAGAACATTCACTAAGTTTTTTGTTTTTACATGGGCCCCACATTTACTGGATGCCTATATTTCAGCTCTTGGCAGAGGCAACAACAAATCATCCATAGCCTCAGTCCTTCTAGAGCTTCCAACCTGGTATCCAAACAAACCATGCTATTCCCTGTGTAGTTACTGGTGGCTCAGAGTAGAAGCATCTGGGCCAGCTTGGTATTGCATAGAGGGATAATCAGGGATGATGACGATATTCAATTTCATTGGTACCAGACTTAGCAAAAAAACTGATGGAAAAGCCCTAATCAATAAGGTTTTGCCTTTGAATGGCTTCTATTTCAGTTCTGATCAGAAGCTGACCCAAGAGTCTTAATGGATATTCTGAAGCTGTTGGTTTTATTGATGGTGGCCTCAAAATCTGAATACGAAAGGAGGATGGAAATGACTACCATCATAACTATTTTTGGTTTTGCTTTAAATGATGTTACCTTTTAGATTTTACACTGGGTCATCCAATCTCCCAAAGCATGCGAATTTCTTTAAATAGTTTCAGTTTGGTGAATTTTGGAAAATAAGCATTCAGCGAAGAAGCACAGAGTCACAGATCAAAAGGGATTCGTGCTTTTTAAAACTCTCTGCCAGGGTCAAATGACATTGTGCAATTTTCTCTGTCCATGAAACAGGGTTCATTATTTCTAGGCTGAAAATTTAGCTAAACAATGCTTCAACTTTTGGACAAAACAAAGCAAAACTGGTTCTTGATTCAAAAGTTGGCTTTCTGTTTGATTTAAAATGCTGTTGGATCATCTTTATTTTCACTTCATTTATTAAAATGTTACCTAAAAAATCTTTTTTATGGACCAGGGGAATTAGGAGAACAGGCCTAGCCTTTTAAAATCAGCATGTAGATATATATTCATATATATATGTGTGTGTGTGTGTGTGTGTGTGTATATATATATATATATATATATATATGAATAAAATAGGAAGAGACCATAAGATTTCAGATATTTAAAATGCAGAAATGATAAGATTTTTGCTTATAATTACCAGTATATAACTAGACAATGGACAATCAACCTCACTAAGCTAGGCAATAATCAGGAAAGGACCTTATGTTCATTTGGCTTCTGATTGCCCTAAGTTGCAAACTGACCTTGCTTTTCTTAGATCGAATGAGGTACCAGACTTTGATTTATCTTAGGTAGGATTAAGGAAAGGTTCCTGAATAGTAGCACTCACCATTTCTTCTCTCCACGTTAGTTAGCCTGCAGCTTAAAAGTTGTGTGAGCATCCTTGAAAAGGATATTGGATAATAGAAGATACTCAGAGGAGAACAGGAATGCTGAAGGACAGCGCAATAAAATGAAAACAACTTGTAGTGTATCATCTGGCAAAACCAGGCTATGGCTTCTAACAGGTCATTGAGGGTCTGGGTAACAGAGTACCACTCCAAACACAAGAGTAAAACTGCAGGTCAGTAGAGTGTGTCTGTGCCCGTGCACATATGTGCCATGTTTGTTAATCTCTCTCCTCTTATGCTATCCATCCTTAACCTGTGCTAGGTCACATAATCCTATAACAACCTTGTAACATGTGTTTTACTGTCCACATTTTATAGATAAATAAACTGAAAGAATTGAATACTGTCTGCTTAGGGTTGCTTGGTTAGATTTTGGACTCAGACGTACCATCAGAGAAACCGCTGGCTCTTTCTACCATACCGAATACGACCCTTGAAGTCTGGCAAGGGTGTGTCTTGGACATCATGTTTGCCCCACAACTGAGCTGTAAAAAGCAAGAGGAAAAGCAAACTTTATTTTTCAAAGTGTAACAAATTGAAGAAATTTAATGACTGCCTAGGAAAAAACTTTTAAATCTCTTTTCAGTGAAATTGTCCATACTGAGCTGGAATGTAGAAGATTCAGTGGCTGGGTATGGATTATTTTCAGGGGTCATGGGATTCCATTGTTTCTTTCTTTTGTGAGTGAATTCTCTAGAAAGAAGGAAAACACACTGGATACCCTTTTTGTCTATCACTTTCTACAGTGTGTCATGGCTTTCCCTTTGCTTTCAGTGTGACTGTAATTATGCCTTTCAGAGATATCATTAAATAATTCCAGGGCCCTTGATATAAGGTTAAGCTTTTTAATCAAATTTTTAAAATATACATAGAAATCTTTTCTCTGACATACTTTATACTTTCAATTTTACCTGTGTAGGTTTTTGCATGGGCCAAACTTAGTGATATGGGCAATATTGACCTTAGGTGTGAGAATATTTAGTCCAAGTTTAAGTTTCCTCCCCTCCCCTTTCCCCCTCCCCTTTCCCCTCCCCCTCTTCTTCTCTCCTCTCTTCTTCCTCCCCTACACTCCTCTTTTCTTTTTCTATCTTTCCTTCCTTCTTTCTTTCTTCTATATATCCTTCACTTCATCAGATATTATGACAATTGACAACGGGCTATCAGCTTCCATATATGTTTCTGAAGTTCAACTTGCTCCAGGTTAAGCAAGTGTACGATGAGAACTGATGACATGAGGTAGCCCAAGGTCTGTGCTCAGGGGAAGTCTCCTTGACTAGAAGAGCTGGTAGTTAACAGAACTTTCAGTTCAGAATGTTCTTTACAAAATGTCAGGTAAAAAGAATTGCTGGCTAGATGGTAGCTATAGAAGATGCCAGATAGACCTTCTCCTAACCATTTATATGGACTAGAACAACACAGTCCTTGCTGAGGACCCCAGTTCCTCTTTTTATTCATGCAAAACAGAAGTGCAAAACCACATAAATCCAAGGCCTGCTTCCTGTTAGAATATTCCATATGTTTATGAAACACAACAGGTTTTTAGACAAATATATATTTCAGACTTATTGTTGAGATTTCCTTCCCTTATACAGTCATTGAATATTCTGGAACATAAAGAATAAAAAGGCAGAGATAAGTAAAAGAAAGACAAATAAATTTTTGGAAACCAGAAAGAAAAGTGATTGAATAGAGATAAAATAAAAATAGAAAATGTTTATGGAAAGAGTTTAGAAATGATCAAGAACTCAAGTTGCTGAGGGAAGCAAAGCATTTAAAGTTCTTTTTTAAAGCACCTCTCTTGGTTATAAGAAAAATTTTCAAAATTAACCATATTTGTTCTCAGTCAAGTTTTGTGGCCATCATCTTCCCGAGGAAGGGCAGATACTGTGACCCTTGGCAACCTGGAGGTGCTCCTTCTTTAGTTCCGTATTTCTCACCATAGCTAGCACCAAAAAGGACACATGGAAATATGTTTCATATTCCTAAACTCTACCAAAAGAAAATAAATCTGGTCCATATTGATTCATTCTGGTGTTATTTAATTCTTCCCTCATTTTAGAAGGTAGCAAAGGCCAAAGAGTGGCCGAAAAGGTCCTCCTGCTCAACTTTTCAAGATCTTCATTTGCAATCCCTCCCTCTGTGTCATAATTCATCCTTGCTTATTCCTCCCTTCTTAGTCTTCTGAAGCACTCAGTGGTGAGCTCAGCAGGCCCAGCAGTCTTTGTCTTTCTATGCCTCAAAGCACTCACACAAATAAGACATGAGGTCTCTTCAGCTGGGACCAAGGACCAATACCCTGATTTCCAGATTTCCACCTATAGATACTTTGAGAAGCATAGGGCATATTTTTCCCCTTTGCAAAGTTGTTTAACAGCAAGAGGTGGAACCACTGAATAGAGTCCAAGTCCATCTCCATGGTTTGCAAATAAGAATATCTCTTCTTTCAGATGTTCTTGGACTTGGAATCATGTTTGTCTTCAGGGATTTGGAGCCTGATATGATTGTATGGCTCTTGAGCACTCTGTCACTTGGCTGGTTAAAAAGGTGGGAATGAGGGGTTGTGGGAGGAGAGGAAACTGTACTTGATCCTTATGGAAGCCAGTTAAAATTAATTAGAAAAAGCTTTTAAAGACCCAAGATGCAGACCAAATGTATCTCCAACCGTGGCCTCATCCCGCACTGAACGAGAAGGTCACTGCGAAGCTGCAGATTTATGCGGAGGGGTTGGGTGACGGAAAAGGAGACAAAAGCATTTGGATTTTATTATTCCATTTACTCTGACCCTGGGCCATAAAGGGTTTGGAGAGCCTGTTTTATGTATTCAGCTGGTTGCCACACTGACAGACATTTGGAGCCACTTAAATAAACCACCCTGTTCCCACAGCTGCAACAACACCGTATCAAATATAGGTTAGGGTTGAAATGCAGAGCCTGCACACAGTGTCTCCAGCAGGTGCGCCGGAAGGTTGTTTGTTTGTTTGTTGTAGCACCTTGTTTTGGAAATAGCTTCCCTATCCATCTATTGATTTTGACATAAAGCTGACTTGAGCATTGAAATAGGAAGGGTTGATTTTTGCAGAAAGAATGTACAAGTTAGGTTTGAGCTCCACTTTCTAGGAATTCTGTCTTTTCATGGAATTTAAGTTGGGGTTCAGAGACGTTGCCTAGTGGTAGAAAGCAAGTGAGTTTTTGTTTTTGAGATTTGTATTAGTTGATGACCTTCTTTATTAATTTTGCAAGTTGTCTTCTTTTAATTCACCTGATTCTTTATAGCTGGGTTGGTCATAAAAAGTATAATGGAGAAGCGGATGAGGGGAAGAATTCCACATGGAAGACAATGAAAGTGAATTTTCAAGTGTGCCATGGTGATAGACAAAACACCTGTCTATGGTTTCTGTAGGTGTGTGCTCATATGAGCTAAATGGAGCTGAGAATGGAAGCAGGACTACAGCAGTAACAGTTTCTTCCATGGAGACTATATCTCGCAGGTCTCATCCTATTTCCTAGGCAAACCACATTCCGGAACAACACATTTTTTCCATCTTATTGATGTGATAAACTGAGGCTGAGGATGGTTGAAGGACATGTCCAAAGGTCACATGGGTAGAAAGGGTTGCTGGCTCAGCTACACCCATGCCACGGCCCACGTACACGTTTCTTTTCATAATATTGCCTTCGCTTGCTTCTAAGAGAGAAGTACAATTACCAAACAAAATCCAGGTGCTGTGATTCTGAAAACCAAAGACACACAAATGTTTAGGGTGAAGTGAGCGCCTGGGGCTTGTAAGGCTCTTTCACCTTGAGAACACTGGTTCACCTTCAGAGTTCTGCAGAGAGTGTGGATGAGCTAATTGAAGATATCTGTTTTATTTCATACCCTTTCTCTTGGGTCTGTTCTTCATAGAAAAGCCATCAGGACTTTGAACTTGTCCACAATGACTGATTTTGCGCTTCTTTTTCCTACATCACCCATAGATGCTCAGTCAAAAAGCAGCCTGAGAATTCTGTCATGATTTTCTCCTTCTTTGAAATTTCTTCCAGTGTCTGACAACCAGGGAAGTTACCAACAGAAGTGTTGCAATTATTAAAATTACCATTTTTGAAATTTCAGATTTTGTGAGCTCCTGGAGTTGTGTTAAAATATAGGTAGGTCTCAACTGAGCTCCCAAATCAACTTTTGAAAAAGTCTATGTACTAAAATAAGGAAGTTACCCAATGTACTTTTAAATTCAATTTAAAATTTTTTAGTATGAAGGACTTATGCTTATATTGGTTTTCTGCTTTGAAATGATATACTTAAGGAAAAAAAAATAGATTTTTGAAGATAAGATATCAAACCAAACATTTTTAACTGCGATTTTTCCCTGATTTTTTTTTTCCTGTTAGTTTTGGAAAGTGAGAATAGAACTCCTTATATTTCCAGGTGAAAATGGAAAAGATGGGGTCTTCTTTTTAATTTTCCCCAGGACTCAATACGGACTCATCACATTCATGGCAAGCTCACTTAACTTGACACATGGCCTCATTTTCAGAGGAATTTTTTGAGCCATACCCATTTTATCCTCTTTTCCAGAATCAAGTCTTTGCCTAGTTACTTATAACCTACTCTGTCTTTATAAGAGAATCATAGATTAATGGCTTTGTACACCAGGGCTGGAAATTTGTCAACCTCCTGTATAGTCCATGGTAGAGTGAAATTGTGACTATATGTGCTAAATTCCACATGAACGGTTGAAAATTAAAACACTAATATATTGATCAGGTTTTTAAAACAAGTTGACCACCATAATTTGAAAATATGATGTCTGAAATGCTCAAAAATCTCAGAGTGTTGACAATGCCACAAATGGCAACTTCAATACCTGATCATATGGGACTGGTCACAGTAAAAAATGAAGATGCATTAAAAATATTATATAAAATTAAGTTTAGGCTGTGTGTATGAGTTGTCCATGAAACATAAGTGAATTTAATTTCTGGGTTTGGATCCCATCCCCAGGATATCTCATTTGGAATAAAAACATTCCAAAATCCAAAGTAAAGTCATAAATCTGAAACACGGTTAATCCCAAGAATTTCAGATAAGTTTTATGGTTTGGATCTGGGGTGCACCATAAAGACTTCATGTTTGGAGGGTTGTTGGATCACAGTTTACTGTACTCATTGGTAGTTCAGCTGCTGAGTATGGTTGGGAGTTAGGGCTTGGATAAAGGAGGCAGTTCATTGGGGGCATACCTGGAAGAGTATATTGGTATATCTCCATCCCCCTCCTCCTTTCTCTCTCTGCTTCCTGGCCACCATGATGTGAGCAGCTTTCCTCCACTATGTCCCTCTGCCATGCTACTTGTGCTTTGGAGCCAGCTGGCTATGGACTGAACCCTCTGAAACCATAAGCCAAAATAAAACCTTTCCTCCTTTAACTTGTGGGTGTTGGCTATTTTGTCCCAGTGACAAGAAAGTGAATAAGATAACAAGGGACACTCAATCTATAAGGATCTTTACCCATTTACTCCTCCCTCTTTTTTGGAGCTGTTTCCTGCCTCTTCACAATTGAGGCATGTAAAGCTCCCTATTTCAGTCTTTCCCCAAGCCTTCACTTTCT